>NC_134366.1:159874018-160027684 GCF_035582795.1 Mycteria americana
TTCCTCAGCTGTTTGCTTGCTTAATTGGTGTCAAGTAAACTTTGTTTAAAATAAGATCTTGACATCAGAAAGTGGGAGGCAGAGATTATACCTGGAGATTTTCTTTGTTTCAAGGCTTGCATGTCTGTGTCTCATACTGACTTCAAATTCATTAGGAAAACGTTTAGCTCTGAAAAGCCTTCCACGGCTTGGGTCATGAAGAAGAGGTAGCTGCTGCTACTGAAAACAAGAAATGAAACTCAGAGGGTTTGGACTTTCGGACAGCAATGAGAAATTTCTCCTATATGCTGTTTCTGTGAATTTATTTGTATTCGGCTGTTCTTAGGCTGTTTGCTGATTTGCAGCAGGGTCCATCCACGTCCTCTCCTAGCTCCGGTGGCATTTCCCCGCTCCTCTGCCAGGCAGGGCTGAGCACCAGGTGGCACTCCCGGCTCACTCTTCCGACAGGGAGGCTGCTGCTGGGGACATCTCCGGAGGCGTTTGTGGGGACTCTGCCAGGCTGCAAACAACATTTATATGCTGGAAGGGTGATCGCATAGGAGCCTGTCCTTTAATTCAGATTACTGCTCTATATTTATCTCATGGAGAGGGCATCAGATACACAAAGTGGATAACTTGGAAAGACGTATCGGTGAATAGGACTTGATAGTTATTATTACTATTATTATTTCTCTTTGTGTTACTGTTAGAGGCTCATCTTCTCTAGAGAAGAGAGAAAAAAGATACACTAACAGTTTCCAGGTATGTAAGACATTCTTACAAAGAACAGCAGGGATACACTGCCCTTTGCATTCACTGTGAATAGGACAGAAAGTAATGGGCTTAAATTGACGTAAGGGATATTTAGGTTAGACAATAGATAAAATGCTGTAACAAAGAGAGTAAAGCACTGGAAATGATTGCACAGGGTGACTCTGGAGACCTCATCACACCGATTTTCAGGAACAAGTGAGATGGTTTAGGATGAAGAGCAGCGGAGGAAGGACTAGAGGACTTGTCAGGGTCTCTTCTAGTGCTGTTTTCTACAATGAGGTGAGATAAAGATTGTACTCAGGTACTCAAACAGCATCTTGCCCAATGGTACAGGCTGCATGAAGACAGATAAAATTCTCAATAAACACTTGGTAACTGTAGCTCTTCAGATCCAAACACACTAATTGAAAGCTAACTCGGGTATATCGATACTAACGGCAATCAGCCCTTCAGATTGCATCCCATTCGCACCCTTAGATTTGACGTTCAAAACAGAGATCAGGGATAAAGAAGCATCTCCTTCCTCCTGTAAAGAATTTCTGTCTTTCCCTTTGGAGACACTTCTTTTTAATACTTGAAAACATGTGTTTGCCTGGTTGGCTTGGTTTGTTTCTTCAAGCCCTTCAAGCTTGGAAACAGACTTTGTATATATATGTGTAACAGTCTCCCACACTGTGGGCCATAAGGATAAAACTCACACTTGAACTAAAAAAGAAAAGAATCATATTTCATGAACAATGTATTCTAACATTCCTACATAGCACATATGTGAACATATTTCATATAATAACAAACATGGAAATAGTAAGATAATTTTCTGAGACTGATGAGGTAAAAGTATCTTCATTTTACTAGATGAACATGATGTTTCTGGATTGGACAGAAATTCAGGATTAACTGAGAGAACAGTAAAGCCCTTATTTTTGGCATTATTTAAAACGAGGGGGGGTGTACATCCTCTTGAAACTTAGTAGAGCCTTTCAAATTGAGACCCTCACTAGCTTTTTCACACTGTTGGTGACTTGTGTTAAATAAGAGCCTAAGTTTGCTTTCAGTGGAGAGTCTTCTCTCTTTTAGCGCAGTGACCTTCCAGTGTATGGGTATTCCTCATGCAGAAACTTCCAGTTCCTGTGAAGCCCCTTCTCCGTGTCGACTGCTCTGTGGTAGTACGTGCAATTGCTGCCGCACACCCCGGGGAATGAACCTGCTGTTGAGTATTTCTGTTTGAGACTGTCTTCTCTTTAAAAATGACTGAATAGGAATAAGACAAGATGATATAATATGAAGCTGCAAATAGCAAAATGATGCCTAATTTAAGGCATTGGGAATGCTGGTACTTCAGAATGCCTTCAAGATATTAACTAATCCACAGCAAAGTACATGACACAGGTAGAGACTCTGATTTACAAGTTGTAAGCCCAAGGCTACTTGGATTAAAATAGTCATTCCGGGCTTTATGTGCTCTGGATACACTATGAAGAGCTACACCGAGCACTAGAAATCACGCCTGTATCTATCCGCCTTTCAACTCTGCTGTCATTTTGGGAGTATGTCAAACTGTCCATGGCGAAGTGGAAAAACCCCTGTTCCTCTTCACCATTTCTTTCCCTACGAATGTATGCATGCAAGGAGCACAGGCGAAAACTGTCTCCTATTGAAGGTGCCAAGCCTCATACTATGTTTCAGTTTTACACATTGATTTTCTTGTGTGTGTGTCTCTATAATTTCACCTGTGTAAATGATCACTATTATAGCTTACTAGACTAGGAATCAGCTCGAGGTTGACTGGAAAGCCATAATAAAACAAATGAACGTCATTTACTTTTATTATGAATAATAAATGTTTCATTAAAATTCCTCCCATCTCTCTCAGTTCCCTTCTGGATAGATTAGCCACGTCACCCATATAGATTGCTGATATGTTGTCTCTGATGTCTGAAGCGGGAAGAAATGGAATCGAGCAGTCCCAGGGAAGCACTTGACTACAGTAAAGTGGCAGATTACAGCCATCAAGAGATTCTCCCATCAGATGCTATAACCAGCCATCTTGAAAATGGTTAATAAAAAGACTTGACAAGAAATCCACACTAGTATTTAGATTTTAGAGAAGCAAACACATTTGCATGTATCCCTACAGCCATTTTAGTCTTAATTCTGAAGTTCCCACATTCTGGTGCAGCCTCCCTCACTAACACTCCTGCATCTTTTAAGAAATCCATCCCTCTTTCTCACCTTTTTTAACACTAGTCATTCCGATTATCACACGGATAAAACTATAACAATGTTATAAACAGCATACCAGCTAGGATTTTTAAATATGTAAAAGTCACTGAATCAGTCTGCAAGGAGATGTAACATATTTTATTAGACCAGATGGTGCAATTAAGAAAAAAAGAGAAGCCTGGATACAATGTAAAAATTGAACTTTTCCTATTTGGAGCAATAAATGCATTAGTTTCATTTTTCAAATCACTTGGATCTTTAAATGCATTTTATCTTCAAATTCTGGAGAATTTAAAAAGTCACAACTGACATTAAATTCCTGATTTTAGTGGAAAGGAATGTGTCATCTGACCAAGAATGAAATATTTTTATTCATGGAAATTTTTCTTAATTTGCCATTTTTATTCAGATTTTAAAAGAAAAATTAAAATCTGCAGTAATTCAATTCTTGTACAGCTCTAGCTATGCTAATTCAACAACAGCAGGCAATTTATAGACAAACCCCACTAAAACCGAAAGGAAGCTGATTCTGCTTATGAGTCTTAATAAGTTCTATTTCAGTTTACCTTGAGACAGAGTTACAGTAATGGGTTGTTGTTGCTTTTTAATTGAAGCAGTGAAAATTAAAGCAAAGAATCAGTACGAGAACTAAAGCTTGGCAAACAGATTTTCAAACCTGTTTGTTGCACAAGGGCAGGGGAGGCTGCAGAGAAGTAGACAATAACAGTAGTAATAAAGTGATAAGCCGCGTTCTGAAATGCAAAAGGTGAATCACTTTTGTTGTCAGAGAGCAAAGTGATAAGGACAAACAAGACATTCAATAGCACCAAACTTCTCTGAAAAGTTTGAAAGATCTGAAAATTGATGGTGCTTTAAGATTCAGGCAATGGGAAACAGAATATTAAAAACAAAGAAGAATAGAGGGCGGAGGAGTTTCAGCTGACATTTTCAGAAATGCATTTAGTATAGGAAAGAGTCCCTTTGGACTAGAAAGTAACTAACATAACCTTTTAGAAAAAGAGTGAAGGGACGCGACATAAAAATACAGAGCAGTCACATTCACAATCTACTTTCAGAGATCAAAAGGAAGCATAGTTAAAATAGCCAGACTTCTCTTGCCTTCAAATGCATCCTTTGTTAAGACTTCTTTGAAGATCCCTCTGACACGCTACTCAAGAGAGATGCATCCCTTAGCTAAGATGTCCTAGAGCACTTGATAACACAGCCCACCAGCAACAAATGTCTAATGTGAAGAAAGAAGCATCAACAGATAAGGCAGAAAGTGGAACAATGGGATAAGAATAACAGGTTGTCATAAACATATCCTTCGCCTGCTGAAAAGAATGCCTGCATACCTTAGAGATCAGCATTAGAGCTGGCTCATTGCTTTGTCAACAAGTCAAGAGAAAAAAAATAAAGAATTGAAATTGTGTGCCTTGTACAACAGAGGAAGAAAATGAACATTAAGGCTGAAAAAAATAAAGTATGTTAGCATTGATTTACTCTCCAACATACCTCTCCTGGAAATGCTATGCAAGGTATATTCCACCTTCTACTGCCAGATAAATTACAAATAAACCCTAGTGACATCAGGCAAAACAGCACAAATGATTGCAGATGTCTCTTCAGAACTCAGCTAAGGTAGGTAGTTTGTGGTTTTCTATTTTTAGGGACAGATCCTCAGCTGATGTATGCTGGCACAGGTCTACTGAAGTCAAGATGCCAAAAGTTAAAACTAAGCACATAGTTAAGACGTTGTTTTGAAGCACAACAGCAGTTCACACTATGCACTGTTAAGGCTTGAACAGGAGATCTGTTGAAGGCTTAGCTGTTAAATGCAGCTCTCTGGAGCTGCAGTCCAAAGACTTTACCCACAGTCACCAGGAAGGATGTCCTTAAAGCCATCAGTGTTAAAGCTTTGCTGCTTTCATGGAGCCTTACGTGACTCAGTTCCTCCTCAGTGTTATTTGCCCCTACTCCTGCATGTGTCCGCTAATCTTTTATACATCATAGCAATCTAAACTAGACCATAAGTGGCTCAGTGTAGGGACTTCATCTCCTCATTTGTTAGTAAAGTGCCACGTATACCTTTAGTACTATATAAATAAATAATAAGGCTAACAAGGCTGACTCTATATATAGGGACTTAAAAGTCAGACAATCTTAACATCAATCTGCCACTTTATTAGCAGCCAGTGAAGCTTGCAGATTCCTGGCCTAATGTGCACACGCCAGCCAGTTTCAGTTGGCAGCTTAGCTGCAGGTGACAAAACATCTTTTCTGACTTGCATAAAAATATGTGGGGAAACAAAGAAAAAACCCAAGAAAATAATATCCACTAGAAAGAAAAATGATATAGGCCGACAAAGAGATTTAGAAACTGGAGGGAGGAATGTATAAAGCCCATTATGATTCAAAAGTGCAGAAAGATGTTGGATTCGGTGATGCTGATGGTGATAGATTGGGCATTTGGCAATATGCATCTCTTGTTGTTCCAACTGCTTGTCTGAATTCCTGTTCCCTTTGCTTTGTCTCTTTTATCTGAAATAATCTGTCAATACAGGGAGCATGGGAATGGAAACTGAATCCCTTACCTGAGAGGGACTGAAAGTGCACCGCCGGGAGAGGGAAGGGGCAGGAGATGCAAGGGGTGTGCGGGCTTTTGCCAGATGCATCTGTTCAAACACGTTGAACAACACAACCTGTGTGCTTTGTTTAGCACCAGGTGAGCTAAACTCAGAGATCCTGTTTCAAACTTCAAAACCCATCAGACTAAGGCCAGGACTCTCAGAGGTGGCTCGGCTTTTAGAATTACTGGACTTGAAGACCTCCGGCTACTGGCATACAAAAAGCTGGTACATTTAAAGAGGAGCACTTGGCACATCCTGAAAGAGATTTGAGGCTGGGTATATTATAAGTGAATCAAACCACATCAGCAGTCCCCTTAAGATATCCTTGAGACAGATTAAGCATTTTATGGGACGAGACGGGGGAAGCGAAACAAAGGCTGGACAAGGTATGGGTGATGACACTGATAAAAACAAAATCCTCACATCCCCAAACTGAGTGAGGTAATTCAGGTCACTAGTCTCTGCGTCTCATCTATGCTAGATGGTTGTACTGAGGCAGCTTTGTTGGCATATTGCTGTCTCTTTGTATGCACGTGGACTCTCTAGTGTGAATTCCACTGTCTCCTTGATTACCTCTCTGAAAATACTAGCTTTCATGTTACAGTAATGTAGAGTTACCTACATACTCTCCTCTTCTTATGGTGCAAGAAAAGTGAAGGACCTACAATGGCTGTGAAGACCACAGTGGACAGCTCGAAGTGAAGTCCCCACTCCAGTGACAAGCGGCAGAGTTTAAAAGAGCTGCCAGTGACACACTGTAAAGGGAATGTTGCATTTAAGGACCCTCACTGGACTAAACCAGAGTACCCATGCACGTATCCATACTGCATATGGGCATCGTCAGCTGTTTTGTAAAGGGAAACATCTACAGTTCAAGTAGTGAAAAAAACTGTTCCACAGAAAACAAAATTAAATGTAAGTACATGGCAGGGCAGACAGTGCCAGAAAACAAACAAAATGATATCAAAGAAAATGTTCCTGTATAAAAATCAAATCTTACTCAGATATGAATCCTGTTAACTTCAGCTGATGCAGGAGTATAAGGTTTTTCAGATGAAAGAGTGTTGCTGTAGAAATTTCTGTAAATAGGTTCTATTTTATCACAAATGAACTTAAAATGGTTTTACAGTTCTTTTCCTTTTCTTACTCTTTTACTGACATTTTATTTTTCGACATCTTCACTCTCCTTTCCTTTGCCTGCAATTCATCCTGAGAACAGAGACTAAGTAGCAAAGTGCCATTTTTCCCATGGTATGATGGCCTTTCACCTTTGCGATCATTTGGAGGACACCCAGTCTTGTGTTTAAATCACTAATCCCCTTTGGAGGAGGTCTTACTTTCTGGGTGGCTTCATCAGACCCACAAAGCGACTGCTTCTCAATTTATACTATTTTAAATGACACTCCTTTTTCTGTCCTTGTCCGATGGCACAGTAGGCCATCTTTGCAACATGAGGGAGATGGTCTGTTTTGCCACATTCAGCTCTCTACTGCAATTAGAACCTGCTTGTCTGCTAACTAATCACACTTTGTCTGCCTCACAGCCACCTTTTCACTTCTTCACTTTCCATACAGCCTTCAGATTCATTTCAAATCTCTGAAATGGGTATGATTTCTCAGGAATAAGCTCCAGATCTACACTGATGACCCTCAGTTTTGCCTCAGCAGGAGGCTTCCCTTCTTCCATCCTTTGTCACCAAACATTCATCTTTAAAAATAAAGAACAGCATTGCACTCCAGACATTGGATTCTGGGCACCTGCTTCCAATTTTTAACTATGCTACAGACTTCTCCAGGAGGTTTGCCACCGTCACTGGGAATGGGGCTTGCCTTCCCTGACTCAGCTGTCCAGTCTAAGCAGTTCCCTACAGTCAAGAGAGAAGCATCACCAGCGGTCTTGGGGACATCATTCTCTGCAGGTGTCCTTCACTCTCCTTTGTCTAATGGGAAAGTCTGGACAATAGGGTTAGTCTCCACACCACAGCTTTCAGATGACCAATATTTACAAGGAAATCCTATCACTACCTACTCTCCATTCCAGATCTCTAATACGGTAATAACAACCATGCTCTTCTTCCAGCTGTTACCAGCCATCTCTGTTCAGGATATAAAATGTTGTAACACTCATATTCTGTGTTTGAAGAGTGCCCAGTTAGATAAAAGAGGGACTATGTGTGCCTGCACTGCAGGAACAGTTGCAGCACCACGCTAGCTCCAGTTAAACATCAGGCCAAAGAGAGGAGGACACAGCCATCCTCCAAGGGCAGGTGGAGAGCTCTGCCAGCAGCCGACCATATCCATTCGGCTTTCTTCTGTTAGCCAGCAGGACGATTACTTGAGAACAATTTTCAATATCCTTTCAATTTGGCCTATATTCATCTTCTATTCTGCAAATATGTCATATTTGCTTAATTTGTTAGTATCACAGTATAGATTCAGCATTCAAATATATGCAACTGTTTGGCCTGCTGTGTTCAGCTGTCACTCTGATCACTTTCGCCTTCCCACCTCATACTTCCTCATCTTAAGATTTTGAGCAGAAGAAAGCCACAAAGCTCTGAGGCATCAAAGTTCAGAGGCATCTGGAATTGACCTTTTGATTCCAATGATTATGAAAATTGAGGTTAAATATGAAATTCACATCCACACCCGATATCTGGTTGTGAATATCCAGAATTCAGAAATACCCATATAACACATTATTAAGTTAGTCAAGTGTTAGTTCCTAAGAATAGATCCAAAATGGTTTGGATGTATCCACCATAGCTTAGAATTGCCCACTAGCTTTTGGTTTACCCTTTAAATCAGATGGTAAGGAAGAAGGTTACTCCAGTTCAGATCTTGTGACTTAATGTTACAAGGATCAGGAGCCCCAGGCAATTTGGCCTGAGCTGATCTCTACTCTTCATCCAACACCGAGAAGACTTATGAATCCAGAAGCAGCAATTATCACTATAACAAAGTTTACGACATCAGGAACAACATAATGAGGAGAGGCTGCTGAAGCCATTCACTCACTGTTCGCCAGGAAGCCAATCTGTTCCTGGCTCTCACGCTCATATGAAGGCTGTGTTCAAATTTAGGTCTTGCCTTTTATGGTCACATCAGGATCCTATCTGTGCCTAAGGAACACTTTGTCTGAAGTTATTTTCTACTTTTCCTTTCTCCTTTAGCTAAGGAACACTTCAGTTAAGTTCATTCTGAAAATGTTCTCCCCATTATAAACACACCAGTGTACATTGGCATCTTCTCGTGGTATACATATCAGTGCACAGAACATTACCAGCAGTAGCACAGTTCCTATAGACCAATTATACTGCTGACATTTACTAAATAACCAACAGACAAGATAAGACATGAGCTGCTGTCGTTCTCCTAGTGTGAAGACAGATGGGCAAACAGTCTTGTTCAGACAATTCTCAGGATTTTAGTCAAGCAGTTAAAATACATGAGGGGTCAGAAAGAATTATTTTCTTCATCTACATTTTTAATATGATGGTTTACAATACAAAGATGACTGGGTAGACGTATACATTTCATATGGATACACAGCTACATACAAACATACAGACAAACACACCACATACACATTTAACATGCAATACAGAATATGTAATATCAGCTTATATGGTTCATATGTTTTCATAAACACACTCTCCTAAATGTAGATTTGTGTATTGGATACATTATTAAGATGTAACATTGAGCTGCATATAACTCATTTTAAATGTATTTATGTTGTCTGTTTCTTCAATTTTTCAGAAATCACTTATGTGCTGAATGACTTTCTAACATCCCTTATTTAGAAGGGTCAATACTAATCCGATTTTTGTGTCAACCCTACAGCACAAAGCACAGCAATTTCAATAATAAAATTAGTTATTATTTTGACAGCTCTCCAAAGTGTGATGTTGGCCTGAGTTTGGAATGTCAATAAACTCAAAGCTAAGCACATGCTTAAGTACTTCCCTGGATGAGAGCCAATAAAACCAGCTGAGATGAGGGATTCATTAAAGGTAGACTTATGAATCGTTAGCATGGAAATGGTCACTGAACCTTTTTAAGTAGATTAACATAGAGAGACTGGATACAAACAAAGAAGAGAAGAGACACTAATAACTGCCCCTGTTGGACGTGACAGGAAGCTGAGGTCAGGAGAAGGATCTGCCAAAAGCATCCCAGTAAGAACCTGACTCTGTTCCCTCAGACCATGTGTAAAAGACTGCTGCTGCTTTCCACTGACCTTAATATGGTCCTAAACAATGGGGAAAGGTGTCAAGCCGGGAGATTCAGGTGACGTCCTGTGTACTGGGGACTGCATATGTGTTTGCATCCATCATTTATGTCCATATTAAGGGACTGCAAAAACATTTGCATGTTGACGGAAACTGAGTTTGAAGTTCCCTCAAAAAACAAAAACATGCTGTGGATGCACAGCTGGAGTGATGCAACGCATCACCTATTAGTCAATATAAACAATTTTGTATATGCACAGTACAAAAATATCAACATGTTCTCTAAAGCGGTTTAACAGATTAATTAACCTCTGTTTGTATGCACCATTATTTCAGTATTTTCAGTACAACAGCCGCCAGCACGGCCGTTAGCCTGGATTCCTGCTTTGCGCTTAGAGTTCCCATGTCCTTCCTGCTGTACATTTACTGCACCACTGAAAAATCAAAAGTGAGGTGAAGGATATGTAGATAAAAAACTGGTGAAAATAATGGCAAAGTGGATGAACTAAACTGCGCTCTTCCCATAAGATCTGTACTGTTCACATGAAACACAAGATCTTGATACTTAAATTCTAATGCTAAAGACCGGGTATAGCAAACTGCTGACTCTTAGTATATTTACTCTAGAAGGATGAAAGATTGTTGGTCCCTCTGGGATTATGAGTCTGAGAAGCACTGTTATTTCAGACCTGATGTTTAGGCCATTAATGATTCAATGCAGTGTTTTCCTTTACTTCGGTAGCTGTACTCCTGTCCCTAATGCCATTTTTTCCCATTTAGCCTGCAGATTTGATGTGATTAATATCTGAAATATATTACTTGGGTTGGTGTTAATTAATTTAGTTGATACATTACAACTTTTAAACTCTATTGGTCATGGAAGGCCGAACTATGGGGTTAATTAATTCTGAAGAATTTTAACCATAAGCAAAAATATTTTTAAAATAAAAGAAACTAAAATTAGAGAAAGACTTTTCTCTATCATACCTTATTAGGATCCCACCAGTGGTTAGGTGTCCTGTAAAGAAGCCACAATTCTCCCACTAAAGTTGCGTTAGCTAGATAACACAGGAAGAATGTGCTCTCAGTCTGGGTTTCAAATAGTTATCCCAGCAAAGATATACATCTTAGAAAGGGCCCTTTATTTACTGTGAGCTGGACCAAGTTCATCAACCCCACATTCTGAAGTCTCCCAAACCAAGACTTAAATTCTGCAGTTCACGCTTTGAATTTGTATGAATTCAAATTTTTTAAGTTCTGCCCTCATTAGTTTTCAGTAAGGATTTTCAGTTAATAAAATACAGGATGGCACAGATCCTCAGCTCATGTAAATTTGCCCTGCCACTTAATAGCTGGCTCTTTGACGTCAGTGGAACCATGACAATTTTCATCAATCCCAATATACATTTTTTTCCTCCTGTTATCCACTTCCCCGAAGACATGAATCACTAGATGCTGCCACTGCTGTCATATAGTGCCATATAGACAAAAGATAAGTCACTTGGAAAACTTCACATTTCATGCTATCAGAGGACACAGATTTGAAAAAACGGTTCAACTTAAATGACAAATGATGAAACACTGACTTGACCTTTGCACTGTAGTTTTCTTCTTTCCTTGCTTGAAGATAAGCTTTTAATTTTCCTCATGCCTGCAGCTATTACTCAGCAGATATCAGCTGCTGAAGGACCTTTTCCCACGCCCTCTTAATACTGTATGTTTGCTCTGTCACTTCTGGCACTAATGGAAGCAGCGTTCCTAAATACATTTCTATCATTAAATATTAAGATTAAGAAGAAAGATGGGATGGCAGTGTTGCATCTCTGGTGGGAAGATGTGCACAGGCTGACAGAACAAAAAGGAATATTTGAAAGACGTGTATTTACTGGTCCAAGGGAAGGATATAGTGTGTGGAACACATGCTGGTAAATTATAATCTTCCTAAATGAAACTAAAAAGTCATTTAATCTCAGCTGCAGAAGTAGCAACAGGGCACAGAATTTATCTGTAAGCACTCTTTCTAGACCCAGACTTTCATTCTGTCAAAAGGATTTCATAGATTTTTCTGAATTTAAAAAACATAATCCTTTCCTGTATTATTTATATATGCCTTTTTTCTGTACAGTAATTTGGCACCTGCACGTGAGAAAGACATATGGGCCCGAATATCCTCAGCTCAAGCAATGAGAGCTAAGGATAATACTTCTAGAAATTAAAAATAGAAGTCTACAATGAAGTACTGCTCCTTGCAGAATATCTTCTACTCTTCTAGGTGTACATTTCTTTCATCTTTTCTGTTCTACAGTGGTGCATGGATTATTATTGTTACCAGCATCATACCAAGAGAGCACACCCATTTTCATATCTGAGTCTTTCTTTTGTTAATAACCACATGGGTGGTATTTGCTAATGCTTTTTAAAAAGGTGTCTTTAAAAGGGTTAGTATTGGTTCAAGTAACATTTCTTGTAAGTCCCACTTCTTACCCCCAAAGCTACAATACTTGTCACGTGTGCCAACAATGCCCTTATAGCATTAAAATGGAAGAGTTTTCAAATGTCTAGTTGAACAATAAATAGCAAGCTTGAAGGGGTTCGGTTATCTTGCTTTGCTGTGGTTTTTTTTGCTTGAGCAATCAAACTAATTAGTCAGCTTCTCCTTTTCACACTGCCACTTTCTGGTCTGTTTCACTTCAGGTTTTTTCTCTTATTATCACAAAGCTATGTGATATGTCATTCAGACAGTGCTGGCCAGAAATTTTCCATCAAAACTTTTCATTTAATGAAAAGCTTCTATTCAGTTAAATGAAAACATCTGTAGCTACTCCTCACATCATATATCAAAAGACAAGCACTTTCAAAAAGACACCTCCCACCCTGCACATTTCAGATGTAAAAAATTAATGAAAACCAAACAAAAATAATTTTCATCACTTTTTTGGAGTCACTGGAGATGAGGTGGAAGGAGGTGGGAATGAGGAGAATATGTTTTTTAACCAATTCTGCTTGGTATCACCACACGTGCATTTCTCCCTATTGGAAATACGTGGTGGAAACATCTTCATTGACTTTTAGCATAAAGTTTGGGTTTTTAAGACCTAAATTTATGGCCTTCTTAAATTTTTTTTTAATGGGGTCTTTTAAAATCCAGATCAAACCTTCCTGCATTACAGGAAGCAGGCAATTGCAGCTGAAGGGCACCACGATGGTTGCTTTGAGCTCGAGGATGGACGTACACCACGGTAACACCCCGCTGCAACAGTCGCAGTATTCAGTGATAGAGCCAAGGTGATTTGTCAGCACTGCCAGTGCAAATAAAAACAGTATCATGTCACCTGCTAATGCAGCAAGGTTTCAGCTACTTCTGCAGAGGAGCTGAAGATCCACTTGGAGGACTTGGTAGTAGGGCTTTACATGAATGGGGACTTGTGCTTTTCTGTTTTTCCTTTTCTTTGAGAATTCATTGCATTGGTTTAAAACAGTCAGATTATCTTAGAATCCTTTGCTACGGTACCATGTAATTTTAAAGTATCCTGCCTCTCTACTCTTTCAATTTGTCTGCCTGCATCCTTGCTTTTTGCGTATCTGTAAAGACAGAAGCAGCCATGAGAGTTTTCTTAAGGTTGAGACAGCTCCTCTGCTGTCCCTGTTAAAGCACCATCAACAGCAAGTCTATGGCAGCCCCTATCAAAGGAACATCATTGTACTTCTCATCTCTAACAGCCTGATACAGCGGCAGAGATTGATATTTGAGCTCTGTGTGCGTGACGCTCCTTTCTTCCTTTTGTTATTATTTTCAGTAAAAGCATTGCTACTAGCTGTGGTCGAATCTCTACTCACAGATGACTGGAAGTATGCTGTTCCCATCCAAAGCGGGAATTATCCGAATTCTCCAAGCATTACCATGTTTGGAGACCCTCATGCTCTCAATCTTGCATCTGACAGTGCGCTCACTCTGCTAATAAGCCTTTTTGAGTTCTAACCTCAGAACATGCTTAGATCTCAGATCACTAATTATCATCTTCATTCCAGGAAAAGCCTTGTTCCAGATACTGACAAACTTGTGAAACTGAAATAACACTAGATTTCTCACTCGCTTCACACAGCTTATGGAGACAGCACTTGCTCATGGCACACTTCATGTTAAAAAAGGCCCTTTAACAATTAAAAAACCAAACAACTCCACCAAATTCCATTATCCTTTTAAAAATGACATGGATTACAAGATTATGAGGTTTCTTCTTTAGTAGCCCTCTTTTCTTCCATCCTATTTTGCATTTCAAAGATACTGCTCATAAGAACAAAGAAAAAAATGCAGTTGTTATGGATGTACTCGCTGGTAAGACTGCATTGCAAAAAGAAGCGTAGACCACCCTGGTCAGCTAGCACTCTACCACCAACAGTCTGGGAGTTAACATGAGACAGCAATCATTTCCAGTAGGCAGCATGTGTGTTGCTACCCTTTTTCAAAGTTTAAAAGAGTCAAATAGTATGCACATGGGCTTGTTCCATGCCAACTGGCCTTGCACCCAGAGAACAGCCTGATGAACAGTTATTAGTACAGTTGCAGCCATACAGAGTCTACTGAACATCTGTTTCACACACAGGATACCCTACAAGTTAGAAAACACTTTCCAAGACTCTGTAACAAAATTAAGATACACAACGTTCAAGAAAAAAAGCCTAAAATCTAATGTGCAATTAGTACAGATCAGGCAAGATGATGAGTTTTGCCATCATCCAAGCCTGCGCTAGCTGGGAATGTGGTCAGTAAAAATGGCCAGATGTTGTATATAGATTCCAGGTTGTAATGAGAAATATACTGCTTCTAGTAATTGTGATACACATCTAGAAGGCTACACAGGAACAGGATAGAAAACTCTGGGGAAATAGAGGACATCCTCCATTCTGTAATGTATTGCTTGTAATATCGCACAGAGGGAATGTGGCCAGAAGTTTTGCATAAATAATGTCAATGAGTCAATCCAGGAACCCCGCAATAATGCATCAGCCTAGAGGGATGATTTGTGTTCAAACATCTGCCTCCAGCTATGCTTTTTTCCTATCTATTATTCCATTCCCTAGTTCACATAGTCTTATATCATTGGGAAGACACAAGTGGCATTTGACTTGCGTCGAGAGATGATGGCTTTTGTGGACAGGATCTACACTATATATCTTTCATGCCCTTATAACTTTTCCTGCATTACCATCTATACCGCTGATGACTTTCATGGTAAATTAGGACACTCCAACCTCCTTATCCAGAAACTATTAGGTCCCTTTTTCATCTATCTTCTTTGCTGTGAAATATACAGTCTCTGAATAGTAAACCATCCAGGGCAAGGACTGTTTTCCTCTGTATTTGCACAGCAGAATGAGGTTATACTCTTGCCTGAAGTCTTCTGCTGCTACCATAACGTATCTGACACTACTAAATAAAGTATGTCCGCTTTTGTTTAAATCATTCTAAAGCTACCAATAAGAAAACAAGACAAGCAAAAGGCACTTTGGGATGAATACATTATGTGAATGAATGTCCAAATGAGGGCGTGAAGGAGACAGAATGAGTCAATGAATGGTTACACGCATAGGGGAGCTACTGACCAGAATGCAGAAAACTCTCAGGACCAGAAGGGCTGATCTTACCACCTTGTTAATACCTGTTTTACATGCCATCCGTGTTTGCATGCAATATCTGATTCACATGCAGGAAGGGTTGTGGAACCTGTAAATAAGAAAGCAGACTAGAGAATCTAAATTGATTGACACTGAATAAATCACAATTAATTTTGCTCATAAGAATGAAGTTAAGGTGAAAGAAAACATCTCTTGCCACAGATACAAGAAACAATGATGAGGCTTAAAGTACTTCAAGAATACAGATATTCTTTGCAGTCAGCTGATGGGTGGCCAGTGCCCGCCAAATGACAGTGGGGTGGGCTTGTTCCTGTAAACTCAAAGAGAAAGTTTTCACCTGCTACTAGGAGTTTATAGTCAGAGAGAAAAATAAAACATTAATAGAGGCAGATGAAGAGAGAAACCCCAGGCTGCTGTGCCTTTCAAGGTCTAGGACAAACAGCCATGTACCACAGAGCACAGCATGGAACCCCTCACACAACTAGGACATGTTTTGGGAAAGAAAAGAGCACGGGATCTCTCTCTCTCTCCCCCCTACTATGGACTGAGTCATTGGAATATCATCTGTCAACACCTTAATGAGAACTGTGCCTCCAACTGTGGAACAACAGTGGGAAACTGCATACCAGCAATGACCCCTGAAGGGAAAACCCACCCTTGCACTCCTGCTTATAATGCTAATAGCACATAAGCAGTCAGACCACAGGGCAGACTAGCTTTTCTCCAGTATTAACTACTGTGCTGTCCACCACAAAGTCATTTGTCACCAATATAATTCCAGCATTGGTGTAACAGCTGCAAAAATATAATTAGTCCCTCCATCTCTGTCCCACTGGGTACCAGTCACTGCTTCGGTGGTCTCTTTGGATATGTTTCTGTCCTCTACTGGCCAGAGGTCAAGTTTTCCAGAAGTTAGTTGCCTGTATAAATTACAGTGCACATATTTTACATCTCATTGTAATGCTTTCTTTTGCCAGCATCCGCTTCTTTGCAAATGTTCCATTTCCAAGCCATTTTTGTGCAAGCCCCAGGAGAAGCCATCAGACAAGCATGCTGAAAATTTATCCACAGGCATCATTAATGCACATCTGGCTGATGAAGACATACAGTTTATATAAACTGCAATTTGGAATGCCTCCTTGTCCAAACAGCTAGTCCCACAAGATACCATTTGCTCAGGAAAAATAGGACCAGGGGAAATATCTAAATGTCCAGTACAAGAAGTCACAAACTGCCCACAGCTATTTTGGGGCAAGAAGAAAAAGTTGGTACTGTTGTGTTTGAATAATTTTCAGTGTCAGCATTTGGAGCGCCAATACAGTGAGAAGCTGCAGGAGGGGCACTGGGTAGCAAGAGACCAAAAGGAGACACGGTATGACTGCTTGTGGGCTTGGGTCTAAAGTCACAATGTTGAGATTATGTTGGGACTCCCAGACATCTCTTTGGAGACAAGCAACTGAACGACTGCAAAAGCAGAAAGATTATAAGGATGAGACTTCTGTATTGGGATACCCTGGAAGAAGTCTGGGGACTTCCTGTTATTTCTTTCTTTTCCTTCTGTCACAGTTCCAGTGAGAGTACCAACTGCTGGGCATAACAGCCCATCATGTAAAACATGGGGAAGGATGTTTCAACAATCTTCGTGCCAGAAAGCAGTGAATATGAAACTAGTTCTTTGGTGTTTAAAGGAACATGAAATGGGCCAAGGGCAACATTTCTGAGCTGAAGGTCAAGAAGCAAAGTTCAGAGAGGTAGAGAACTGATGATATAACATGCCTGTCAAGATCAAGAAATGGGTGTGTAGGACCCACTGCAAAATGAGAACCAAAAAGTTACATCATGCTTTAAGCCCCCCAAATGTACACTGAACTATCAAACTTCACCTGACTTCCCTATCATCTCTTAATGCTTGTTTTCATATTACAGCAAATGGACGTGACTCTGAGTTACGGAGGCAAAGCAGGTCCCAACAGTATCTATGCTGTAAGAGAACACCTGTTCCAGTGCCATTTGGATCAGTCTATGGCAGGACCATGCTTCCGTGCACAGCCTTTGCTTTCTTTCTTTAAACTGCCTTTATCTCAACCCATGAGTTTTTAATCTTATTTTCTCCCCCTGTCCTGCTGAGGACAGGGAGTAGGGGGGGCTTGGTGGAAGAGCTTGGTGGGCACCTGGCAGCCACCCCACCACATAAGGCCATTCTGAAATTAGAGTTTTACAGATAATTTTTTTCTGACCACTCTGTGAACATGCAGAGGTGGGGCTATGGTAAACCACTGAAGTTGGTTACTACCTGTATGAAACCCAGGAGGCATGACACTTATCCTGCTTCTCTGTGCCCCAGCAGAAGATGCCAATAACACATAGCAAGTATAGACAAGTTTGCTTATAGAGGATGCAGGAGATGGCACAGAGGATGAAGGAGAAAAGAAGCAAGCAGGAAGGCTGAACCCCTTCCATCTTGCTCTCTTGCTGTCCTTCTACCACCTGCAGCACCAAAGGGCTGTGCAACAGAATCATGTAACGGCAGACAGGTTATAATTGCTCAACCCCAGCTCCCCCTTGGTCCAGAAAACAGCTGTATCCATCCTCTACTGAGCAAAGGCATGGAGTACTGCCCTTTGCTCTGAAGCTTTGGGCTCCAATCCTATCTAATTTATCCCATCTTATCTAGCACTGCCATGGATGATCCTGCTTCCCTTTAAATAGCTGCCTTCATAGTTCATGAATATACCTGTCTGGATGGGGAAAACACTGTCGCAAAAAACCCCACACCACACAAAAACCCCAAACCCACAATCCGCCTCACCTAATCACAGTCCTTAACTGTTTCCTCTGGCCTATAAATCAGCTCTGCTGAATTAAACTCCACCCAGCTTAACTGTCTGTGTTGGCCACATACTAAAAAAGTTATGTGCCGTGCTTTTATCTATCACAGCTTGGTAACAGTAAAATTGTGCCTTGTGTGTTTATTGTTGGCAAAGGTTCCACAAAGTCACATTATTTCTCCTTGAATCCACACATAAACACTGAATGGGACAGGACTGAGAATGAAAGTCCTTTCCTGGTTAACACATTTCCCCTAAGCCCATCTGTCACCCTCGGAGCAGTGTCAAAGCACTGCTGCTAAGGAATAGCGTGAGGAGAGCTGGGAGGGAGTACGCTCTTCTTTAGTCAAGGAAAACAGAGGATGATCCAGGAATTCCACCAGTTCTGTTTATTTTTAAATAGAATGATTCATATTGCCTTGCAACCATATCGCCCGATTTACAGAAAATTGTTTCAAGAAACGCAACAATTACCCTCTTGCCTCACTACTGAGGAGTTTTGCTTTCCTGATAGAACATAGCCACACCACCTTTGGAGCTCTTCTTGCTTGGGGTAGATGAGTGAGAACCTCTTAAAATGTAAAAAAATCATAAGCCATTATTATTGTGAAAATGATAATCACTGAAGTAGTTACTCTTTAAAGAGTCCCAATTTCAAATCTGGGTTAAAGTTGATTGGACTAGAATAGCACGTGTAGACATATGCTCTTTGTTAGTTTTTTTTGTAGCTTCTCTACAACCCAACCACAAGGGCTACAGCATCCTAAGACACTGGTTGAACTGACGCCACAGAAATTGAAATGGATGTGGAAAATGAACTGTCTGATTTGGACACCTTCCAGATGAAAGCACTTCGCCCAAACTGAAGACAGACAATGGCTGCTTAACAGATTGCTTTTAAAAAGCAAAATATATATTCATCTTTTTCTCATTCAACCAAGAAAACATTCCTTATCTAAAAGGAGGAGATTCCTTTGTCTAGGAGTGAAAAACCAGATTTAGATGGTTCCACAGCTTGGCAATGAAGAATATTAGGCCTCCTAGCAACGTTTTTCAGCACCCGTCGCAGGCAGACTTGGCTCTGCATTTCCACTGCCTGCTGTATGTGGCAGTCATATACTTTGGGATATGACTGTATATGGAGTCTGTGTCTGGCAGCCCTGAATAGTAGGTGGTCTGAATTGCTCATTACTCTCATGCCATCGGATTTGGGGCAGCAAGTTAAGCAGTGTGAACAGAGCTCTTGGGCATTCAATCAGAAGAGGAAAACATTATCCTTTGTGCTCAACTCTTGAACAGTTCTTGCATCATTTCCTTAATGTAGAGGGAACTGAGATGCAAGCCCTCACACAAGTCCTTAGAAATTCTCTGGGGACTGCTCTTCCCAAGCGTTGTCTAGCCAGACACTGTGGGATGTTCTTTCGCTGTCTGAAAATACCCCTCTCTTATTTTTATGAACAATTTTCTTCTATCTGTTTAAGGAACCACTTTTATATCATTTATGCTAACATCTTTGTTACAATACTTTGTAATTATTTACATTGCACCTTGGCTAAAGCAGTGTGCTAGAGCGAATTTAGCCAGGCAGCAAAAAGCTTCAGTTTAGGGAAGGGGGTGGTATTTCCCCTCATTAATCTGTTTCTGAGGTAAAAAATGTTTTCTGCAGCAAAATGCCTCTGACAGCAAGTTTGTATGGTTCTGTCCCTGAATGTTCCTTGACTGCTTTCTTCTTTCTTTAATAAAGCCTGTATATCATGTGTCAAACTTCTGATTCATTTTTACAGCATTACAAATGCAATGCATTTCGTACAACAGATCATTCATAACATCAGTTTTAATACAGCACAACTACTTTAAGACTGTACTTCCTAAGAATTCATACGAAGCCACAGGTATATAAATGCCCTCTTCTGCATTTTCAGGTATTTACTGTCAAAATCACTCAAATACAGAGTCCTAGGTATGACATCAACTGGAAAACAAGAAACTTTGGTACTTGCCGACTTTTAGGCAAGAAATTTTTCGTTATACAGACAGACAGTAAGCACTAACTACTGTATAGACAATTCCTATCTACCAGCCCTTGTTTCTTTTTGAGGGTGTTTTTCTTCCTCACACAGGAGGCCTCGTCTGTACTTTGAAACAGCACCAATTCAATTGTACTAGCGTAGTACAAGCACACAGGGTAGACAACACAGGAGTGTTTTATACCCACGCCAATACTGTGATACAGGAAGGCCAAAGTGTAAGGTTTTTCTATGCTAGCAAAAATGTATCTATGCAAGAAGTAGTAGTAGTACACCTAGAAAGGTATAAAGGTGTGCATGTGTATATCCACATACACACACCCACCTTGCAAAACAGATGTTCACCAATTTATCAGCATGAGCTGCCAAAAATGGTACATCCAAATCCTCACCTTCTTTACAGGGGTGGTGTGACTTGTGCTAAGATTTTGACCTAACTTTTCAACCTCAAGAAACCATACGCAGGGCTCCGGGCTGACCCCTCTAGACGCTGACTTGCCCGTAAACCCCCACTTGATTCATCAAGCCAGAAAACGGCCCGGCTCCCGAATAAGGCCTTCACTGGAGAGCCCGTGCGCGGCAGACAGAGGCACGGCGCCGAGCCTGCCAGGGCTGCAGGCCGAGGCGAGGTTCCTCGGGGCAGCCGGGACGACAGACACCCCACAGCACGGAGCGGCACCTCCGCGCCTCCCCTCCCCGACGCTCCCCGCTCCCCTCAGCGCGGACGCCCAACCACCCCTCCCGCCCCGCCGGCTGCCGTGACGTCACTTCCGCCGCGGGTCGCCCGCGCCTCCGGGCGCTGCCGAGTGCTTCCGCCTGCGCGTTTCCAGGGCAACGGGGCGCCCCGGTCCCCCGTGAGTAACCGGCCGCCCCCGGGGGCCTCGCCCGCCGCGGGGCAGGGGCTGCCTGGCCGCTTCGCATGGCGGCAGCGCCGTGCCGCGGCGCTCCCGTTACCAACCGGGCGTCCCCAGGGAGGGGCTGCGGGGCCCGGGGCGGCCCCTCCTCGCCCCTCGCCTGCCCGGGGCTGCCCCGCTGCGGGCTGGGGGCGGGGGGAGCGGAGCACATGTCGTGGCCCGTCCCGGTAACTCCGCGTGGCTCCTCGGGCGGGCGTGCTAGCCGGGGCGGCACCGGTGGCCTGCTCGTCTGGGAGGGGCCTGCAGGACCCAGGCGGGAGCGCGGGCTGGGTCTGCAGGGTCCCGGGGCACCGCCTGCGCCCCGGCCTCCCGGGCTGCGGGGTGGGTGAGCCGTGCCTCGGGCCGTTCCCTGCAGCGGAGGGGGTCAGCCGGGCAGGTGCCGGTCCCGGAGGCCAGCAGGAGGGCTGCGGTTTTCACGTGTCGGGGCCGGGCGGAAGAGCCTTTCGCGTCCCCTTGCGACAGATCGAGGCAGGGGCCTCCCGGTGACGGCGGTGAGGGGAGGCGTGTGAGGAGCACCCCCAGTTCCACTGCCCAGCAGAGCTGTAGCGCTTAAGGGAGCGGTACCCAAACCGAAGGGTACAGCCCTGAGCCCGCTCTTATCAGTCGCAGAGTTTTATCTTGCGTAGGGCCACATATGGGGAAAAGGGATTGTATAGCCACCATACAGCAGTTTATTATGATAGACTCAAACAAGTGCTTAATCATTCCGTCTGAACTTCTTTGTGCAGCTTGACTCGGCGGGACTGGTTAACGTCAAGAGATGTCAACTCCCCCTCTCGCTGGGGCAGGCATGCCGCCTGGTGCTTTCTCAGGGACACAGGCTCAAGCAGCTAGGGAGGTAAATACAGCCTCTCTTTGTCGAATTGGCCAAGAGACTGTGCAGGACATTGTATTTCGAACCATGGAAATCTTCCAGTTACTGAGGAACATGCAGGTGAGAAATAACTTTTTCTTTTCAGTCCTCAACTTCCCATGTTTTTGCCACCAAATGCCAGTATATGTAGGCACAGGAGATAGCTTAGGACATTTAAATACATAACTTGATCAAACTGCTTTGAAAAGGGGGCTTGATTGGAGAAGTGAATACTACTCTTAATGTATTTGCGTACTCCTGTACATTAAGTGAAGATGGAGAAAATTCAGAAATGCTAAATAATAATATAATAATCCCCACAATAAGTATATTCTGAATACACTTAATATCTGTGTTTTCCTTTATAAATAGTGAAGTCTGTTTATATGCCAGTTATGTTTCTCTGGTTTTGTTAACATCTGGGGAGTAATTTTAGAGGAATTTTCATTGATGATTTACTGTAATGTTTTTCCACCTAGAACTTTTTGACTTTTTTTTTGTTAAAGTGGACATAATCCTTATTTGTGGATACTTACTGAGAAAACATACAAACATTTGTTGTGTTTCTCTGTTGAGAGCACAAGATAAATAATCACTCCCATTCCCTCTGTATTTTTGTGACCCTGGCAGTTTCCTTCTGTAATTATCTTAGGTATAGGTATATGTACTTTGAGTTTGCTACCTTTGAATTCATTTTGATTGTGTCTCTGAATTGTGACCTGGGTTGAGACACAAAGTCTCAAAGTGTAATACTCATAACAGATAACAACAGTGTCGTGCTTAAGCACTTTGAAGACACTCACTGAAAAGAGTTACAGAGGGATTGACAATTGACAATGAGTAGAATACATGAAGCTGTTTGACAGCAGTGATTTGGCATATCAGATGAGTAGATAAAATGCAGAATTTTGCTGATAAAATAGAAATTTCAGTGATTTCTGTGGGGATAGTGTGATTGTCTTATTTTAAAATGTACAAAACCCCTCTGATTTATTTTAGTTTGTTTATTTCATGTGACAGAAACTTTAATGTAATATTTTTAATGTTTTGGGGGTTTGGTTCTCTAAGTTACCGAATGGCGTTACTTACCATACTGGAACATATCAAGACAGACTGGGAAAGCTGCAGGAACATCTCCGTCAGCTATCAATACTCTTCAGAAAACTGAGACTAGTCTATGACAAATGCAATGAAAACTGTGCTGGGCTCGATCCTGTTCCCATAGAAGTAAGTATCTTTATTCACATATAAATCACAAATCAGAATAACCTCTCTCTGCTTAGCACATCATCCATTCTCCTGAGTTGCAGGAGACTCATAACAAGTTTTAAATGAGACTGGAATTGTTCAGTGGACTGAATTCTGTTTATGATTTAGAGCTGGTTGAAAGACTGTGAAACTTTCACGTTAACATCAACAGTTCTTAACCAGTTGGGAGGGATCCAATTTTGAAATCAAATTTTATTTAAAATGTTAGCCTTTTTCCTCAGGCTTCTTGGTACATTCACCAACTTGTTTCCACTAGGAAAAAAAGAGTCAGGGCAAGTGTTTTTTTAAAGAGGTTGTTGTAGTGGGAAAAAGTCTGCCTTAAGCTCTCACCTGCCAGCCTGGCTCCCTGAACGCATTATTTGCTTGCTCTGACCATCAGTCTGTGCCTCCATAGTTCCCTCACTCAGCTACTCTTAACCTGCTGAACCAATATGAACCAAATCTGAATGTACAATGGTGATGGAAAAGCGAACAGCATAAGACTTCCAGGAAGCAGGATTGGCCAAAGTTTTTTCCTAATAAAAATGCTATTCCTAGTAAAATCAATCTTCAGTTGAAAAATCCAACTTCATTTTTCCCCCTCATAAGTTAAGTTGTTTCTAATTTGTAGTAATACTCTTAAAGCCTGTTTTGTGTTATAATTTGAGTTACTACAGCTCTATGTTAACCAGAGCTGTGAAGTTCTTTAATTACTGACCTCTGGATTCTGAGGCTACTCTATTAACAGACTTCTGATTGTCCATTGAGTTTTAATCATGTAAGCATTATATGTTATATTTGAATCTCTTCACTGAAAGGAAGAAAGCAATGAAGGAGTCCATTTTGTACAGTCCATTCTAGACCTCTCAGCTGCTTCTGTCAGCAGTCACTGCCATGTGTTTCAGAGAAAGGTATTTGGAAACCTTAGGGCAAACAAGGGAGTAAGATACCTTCCCAATTAAAAAAATAAAACTTTTTTCATGGTTTGTTGACTTGTGTGCAATAGCTCAATACTTGCGTCCCCTTTAAAAGCTTTTGACCTGTCTTGTTTTCACATATGGTTGGGATGGGGTGGGGTTGGTCTGTCTTTTTCTTTTTCTCTTCATAGTTTTTCCTGTTACCAGGATGAAAAAGAATCTCCATAGAAAAAATGAGTAGTCCCTTTAAGCTTTTTTTAAACACAAAGTCTCACTGATACCTTATGCACAGCAGAGTTTTGTATCGATAGTTGGAATTCTTTTTGCTTTTATATACCTAGTCTTTTCTGCTCTGAAGTTAATAGAATGCCTGCTTCCTCATGTTTTATTAGTTAGGGTGAATGAGAGTGGCACACCATTCCTCTTGGATCAGTTTTCTTAAATTCTTGTTTCAGCTTTTCAATAATAGTCTCAATCATATTATTTAATAACTGATATTCTGACCATATCTTTAAAGAATATCAACAAATCTCTTTTTTTAAACAGTGAAGAGAAGTCAATACCTACTAATATTCCTTAGTGATATAAATGTTTTTATATTTTTTTGTTAATGTGTGCTACCAATGTAATAGGTATTCTTACCAACTTTCCATTAGCCAACATAGCAAGGCATGAGATAATTGTGAAGCAGTTCTGGCTATGAAGTTCTCTAATTGATTAAATTTCCTGCTTCATTTGTGTGTTAGGTGTAGTTCTTTGCTTTTCTTTTTTTTGCTTTTTCTGAAAGATGGGAGGTTTTCAAAGGAAATGTTCTACTTTGAGTGGTACATTATTTTTTCATCAGAGAGAGAACAAGTTTTTCCAAGAGTATTTAGCAGCCACACTACTTCTTTATGGTATGCAAATGTAGTAAATTGTTAACCTTTACTACGTTTTCATGGCAGAGTTTAGTGTGGTAGTTTTTGTCCATTTTGATAAGCTTAATAAGAATGGCCTACAAATTTTTTTGTATAGAAGGAAATTAAATTTTCAGTGGGTTAAATCAAAGTAATTTTTCCATCAGAATGCTGAAGGATGCTGCTGAATGCTTTGTATCAGAAGCAGTGTGGCCAGCAGGACTAGGGAAGTAATCGTCCCCCTGTACTCAGCACTGGTGAGGCCGCACCTCGAATACGGTGTTCAGTTTTGGGCCCCTCACTACAAGAGAGACATTGAGGTGCTGGAGTGTGTCCAGAGAAGGGCAACGAAGCTGGTGAAGGGTCTAGAGAACAAGTCCTGTGAGGAGCAGCTGAGGGAACTGGGGTTGTTTAGTCTGGGGAAAAGGAGGCTGAGGGGAGACCTTATGGCTCTCTACACCTACCTGAAAGGAGGTTGTAGAGAGGTGGGGGTCGGTCTCTTCTCCCAAGTAACGAGCGATAGGACGAGAGAAAATGGCCTCAAGTTGTGCCAGGGGAGGTTTAGATTGGATATTAGGAAAAATGTCTTCACCGAAAGGATTGTCAAGCATTGGAACAGGCTGCCCAGGGAAGTGGTTGAGTCACCATCCCTGGAGGTATTTAAAAGACGTGTAGATGTGGCACTTAGGGACATGGTTTAGTGGTGGACTTGGCAGTGTTAGGTTAACGGTTGGACTCAATGATCTTAAAAGTCTTTTCCAACCTAAATTATTCTATGATAATATTACACCCCAACCTAAGTAACAAATTAATATGCATGCGATGAGCAACTTGCTCCCATACTTCTAAACTCATGTCTTCTTGCTAATTTGCATCAATTACTAGTCTTTCATTTGTCTGTAATGTGTATGTGAACAAGGATGTAATTTTGCTATCAACTTTAGCTTTTCTCAGTTCAGGACAGAAAAATCAACAATAGACTGTAGTCTTGTGGACGTATGTTATGTATAAAATGTTACAGCTTATAATTAGTTTTGAATAAGATGTTAGTAGCTTGGGAGTGTTCTGACACAGAAGCATGTATTTGTTTTGTATCTGGTATATTTACTGATTCTTTTCAATTTATTTTTTTTAGGAAGGGAACATGCATTAATATTCATTTAGAAATTCTTTATCAAAGATTTTTGGCTTTGTAGAAGCTTACCAAAAAGATAGTACACTATATGCCTGAGGAGATCACAGTGGGAAATTCTTATGGAAAAACTCCTATTAGGTAACTGTGGGCCTGGTCTTAAGAATAGCCAGAGGCCCACTAAAATAGCAAGTCATAATTAGGGTATTAACCAAGTAGCTATGGAAAGCCAGTCATAATTATGTTTAGTATATCACTGGTATACTTTATAATAATGATAACTTCATGTTTGTGGTATTTCATAGTGTGGAATAGTAAATTTTAAAATCACAGTCTACAGAGTTGAAGAATGCAAGGATTACCTGTAATAAACATCTTAAAATGTAAAGACTGGGTTCTGCCTGCAGTTGTGAAATTGCTTAGGTCTAGGCATGGTAATAATGTGGGATTGTGTCTATTTGAAGCACATTGTTTTCCTGGGGAACTGACCGGGGTCATTCCAAGGCCTTTGGGTTTGAGGTGATGAAGTAAGCCTGTCTCCACTTCCTCTTGGGAAGTTTGAACCTTTGGAGAAAATGGTAGTACCTTACATATCTCCTGTATCTCCTGTTTTCAGTTTCTTTTTTTCTGCTTTTTTCCTTTTTTTCTTTTAAATTTTTTTTTTTAGCTAATGTTTCTTGTCTTCACAGCAACTTATTCCGTATGTTGAAGAAGATGGCTCCAAGCATGATGATCGTGGTGCTGCAAGTCAGCTTCGTTTTGCTAGTGAAGAGAGAAGGGAAATAATGGAAGTAAATAAGGTAACAAAGTTGAAATTAATTTGTGTAAAACTGTCACTTTTTCATTGCAAAGCTTAAATTTCTAGATTGCTGTACTAAATGCAGCATGTGTGATGACTGCCATCAAACTTGGTAATAAATACTTCTTGCATGTAACTTTCAGAATTACCTTTTAAGTTATTTTTTTATTTTTAGCTGTACCTCTGGCTGTCGAATTTAGGTTTCCCGACAATTTTAACTTATGCCTCTTTTTAAACTGATACATATTCTTCTGAATACGGTGTATTATGTTTATTCTTAACCCACTAGATATCGGCAGTACAGATTGAGGTGAGGTGCCTGTTGAACTTATTTCACTTAAAAATTTACCTTGGGCATTAAAAAAAATTGGTATTGAACATCAGATGTGTAAATATTATCACAATGATGTGAGTTGGTAAAGCATTTTCAGGGCTACTTTCTGTATTTTGACAGTTTGAGGAAGACCATTCCTTTTGTTAACTGTAGCATTTATTGAATCTTGACACATTCAGAAAAAAAATGTACTATGTATGACAAAGATGCTGTTAAGTTTTCAGTTTGAGTGGCAGTGTGCAATTGAGTACAATTACTGAAGGTGGATTCAAATCTAAAAATAAATATGCTGTAGTAAATGCTAATATAATATTGAGATTAAAAATACGTAATTTTACCAGACCACATTTTGAACATTGTTTCTTCAATCCGTAAAGTACAAAGATAGGATTAATTAAATATTTCTGTAGCTGTAATATCTGTAAATGCTTGGTAGAAAGGAAGCATAATCTACAAAAATAACCAAACGAAGGACATAAGTGAGTAAAATATTTCTTTATGGAGAGAATAATTGGTGGATTTTCAGCTTTTAAAATATTTCCGATATTTTGTCTTCAACAATTAGAGATGTACTGAATCTTTCATAACCCATTTATGCAGAAAAATGCACACATATTGTACAGGAGAAAATGGGGACTATGTGAATTTAGAGAAAAGCAGTTGTCAGCTGTCCTGTTGTGTTCTTCCTGTTCAGTGCTGATGTAGCAAGGTTGTATATATTATATTGTATGTAATATTGTACTGTGAATTTATGCACATTTATTTGCAATCTTTAAGTGTTAATAAGCTTAACTGTCCATATTTGCTGTGTTTTTGATAGTTTTATGACATGTTTTTGCCCTTGTTGTCATACTTCTATGCTAATATGGTTTTTAAACCTCCTTGGTGTGATCTTGTGAAAATAATTTTATAAAAGTTTATTGTGAGTTCTAAACCTTAAAAAGGTTGATGGTGTTACAGGACCATTGGTAGCAAATTGGTAATTAAGAATGCATGCAGACATTCACTTAAATCGGGTCTGAAATCCTGGATTTACACTTAAATGCCTAGACCCAGTTTCCAGATTTTCCACAGTAAATCTTCAGGAGATAGTTGAACCTTCTCTAGTATTTTTGTGGACAAATATTTACTAACTGCTGCAAAAGAAATTTAAACTTCTTGTTTTTGAAAGTGCACTGCATTTTTTCTTTTGTCTCTCTTTAGCTGTATAAGCACATCCACTACCAGTTTCAAAGTTCAAATTTTAATACATTACAGAATAGGAAATGCTTTGGGTTTTTAATGAGTAGAAATAAAGAAATTCTTATTTTTGCAAAGAAAAATCACTAGAATCAGGTTAATTGGTCTAATTCCTGACACTGGCTGCTGGGCTCAGATAGCCCTCTCTGTTTCTTAGCTGGCAGTCCTGGCAGCTTTTCAATCCTCTGTAGTATGTAACGTCCATCTTCAACTCAATTCTGCTTAATTTATTTTAGAAAAATTTCAGTAATACAAAATGTTGGTGAAAATGCTGTGACAGGAAAACCAACATGAAGAAGAAGCTTTTTATATTTTTGACCCACTATCTTTTCTTCCTTCAGCTGGTTGTCCTGCTCTCACCTAGTCCTTTTTGCTGTGATAGGCAGTACTTTTTCAGTTTTGCATGTTACTGGTACCAAAAAAAGCATATTGCAGTAACCCAATGCTTCGACACTATTGAGACATTTGAATTCTTAGACCTTTCATGGGTCTCTTAATTTTGCCCTTCTTGCTGTGATATCCCAGCCAGTCTGATCTCTTTTGTGGCTCTGGATGTATGTGACAGACACGAACTGCCCTGTAGTGTTGGAGCACAGCCAAAACTAGTAGATCATATAAACCTTGTGGATCATATATTCTCACACAAAAACGTCCCTTCTTCCAGGAACCACTGACTTGAAACATAGCAGCTCTGCTTTGCTACCACAGTTGTCTGGGAAGGGAGCATCCTCAGTG
Source organism: Mycteria americana (assembly GCF_035582795.1). NCBI lineage: Eukaryota > Metazoa > Chordata > Aves > Ciconiiformes > Ciconiidae > Mycteria > Mycteria americana. The sequence continues at coordinate 159,903,418 of NC_134366.1, forward strand.
GAGGAGGAGAGGAGCGTCACGTACTTCCTATACTCACCATCTCACTCATGGGGCAGGAGAACCTGTTGATATAGCAGAGTTCCTAAATACTGCAGTAATTTTTGATGTCGATTTCCTGTACCTTGACATCTTTTGGTCTTATTTATTTATTTATTCTGCTATATTAGACTTATCTTTTAGGTCAGAAAGTTTAATGCGGTCACCTTGGCTAAGAAGTACTTGTCCATTAATTTAAAATATAGATCAGTTTACAAGGTAATGCATTTCTTTCCTACCAAGTCAGTAATATTTAGCAACTGTAGGTTTAAATAAAACCTATTAAGCTTAAAAACAAAAGGGATTTTTGCCAGCACTAAAATGAGTGCACCATTATTATAAAGCAACCGAACAAACCATTTATTGAGCACTGACTACCTCTACCTTTTCTATTAAACAATTCCCTCCTGCATTTCTCAAAAATGTTGCTTATTCCTTTTATCTGTATTTGCTTTCTGGGATTGTAAATTGTTGAGGTGGTTGACTCTTCTGGAATAAATAATTTGCTGTTCCAGAATCAGTTCAGCATTTGCATTGGTCTACTAATACAAATCCTGATCCAATTTTCACTGAACATAATTACTATTTGCAACAATTGGAAGCTGTTACCAAAATTTCCTTGCTTGTCTTCGTATTTTTGGAGTCTTTAATGTTCTAGTTACAGGTTCTTTACCTTCTCAGTATAGCATCATCTGTAATATTTTCAAGATGTCAGGCTCACCTTGGGTCCATGATCTTGTAGTACATTTGACAGGACTTACAACAGAAAATATAGAATCACAGACTGAGAACACTTTAATCTGTGTGGTGCCTTATCAGCAGTTTTCTTTACTGCTTGTTTTTAGAAATTGAGCAAGTACAGCTTTGGTTTTTTAGATGCTGTAGGTCTGGTTTCAGATGAAGCACTTAAGAAAATCATCGCATAATTAGTAGTCTCAATACATTTGGTTGAAAATGAAATGATGTGAAATAGCATTAGGACATTCCAGGTGACCCTTTAGAAAACAATCATGTTTGATATTAATTATTCTTTGCTAACTGGTTAACAGTGATCTTGCTAAGAGAGGAAAAGACAATCTACATGACAGGCTTTTAAGTTAAGCTGTTACGAGTTTAGCTCCGGGCTTTTTTGATAACAAAACCATTGTGCACTGCAGCTGCTGTTGTTTCGGGAAGTAGTCCTTAAAATGAAAGCAATTTACAATTAGTCTTTCTCTTTGCGGAACTTTACCTGAAAACTACTTTTGACTATGCTGAAAACCTGCATTCCTTTTAAACTGCCTTTCATGCTATTTGCATGTATTTTTAATTTGTTTTGTATTTGTAGAGTATATTGACCACTGAGTATATTGACCACTTCCCCCAATTTGGTACTGTCCACAAATTTGATACTTTTATATGGTGATTAGGTCATTCAGTGTGGATAAGTTATTAACGAGGATATGAAGAATATTGACCTTAGTATCAATCCTGAGAAACATCAAGAGTGATCAGCTGCCACTTCGTCTTAATACTGATGATCACAACATTTAGAAACCAATAGTCTAGCCAGTTTTCCATCAACCCTATAATCCACCTATCCAAACCACATCTCTCCAGTTTGGCTACAAGGATGCTATGAGAGACTGTGTCAAAAGCCTGGCTAATATGAAAGTAAAGAAAATCCCCTGCTCTCCCCTTGGCCACACAGCCAGTCATTTCTCAATAGAAGGCTATCATGTTGGTCAGGCACAACACATCTTTGGTAAGTCCAAGATGACTGTTACCAGTCACCTTATCATTCATGTGTCTGGACATGTGTTGTGGTTTAACTCCAGCCAGCAACTAAGCCCCACCCAGCCGCTCACTCACTCCCCCCTGGTGGGATGGGGGAGAGAATCGGAAGAGTAAAAGCGAAAAAACTCATGGGTTGAGATAAAGACAGGTTAATAGGGAAAGCAAAAGCTGCACACACAAGCAAAACAAAACAAGGAATTCATCCACTACTTCCCATGGGCAGGCAGGTGTTCAGCCATCTCCAGGAAAGCAGGGCTCCATCACGTGTAACGGTTACTTGGGAAGACAAACACCATCACTCCGAACATCCCCCCCTTCCTTCTTCTTCCCCAGCTTTATATACTGAGCATGACGTCATATGGTATGGAATAGCCCTTTGGTCAGTTTGGACCAACCACCCCGGCTGTGTCCCCCCCCCAGCCTCTTCTGCACCCGGCAGAGTGTGGGAATCCAAAAAGTCCCTGACCAGTGCAGCAACAACTAAAACATCAGTGTGTTATCAACACTGTTTTCAGCACAAATCCAAAACATAGCCCCATACTAGCTACGATAAAGAAAATTAACTTTATCCCAGCCAAAACCAGCACAACATGACTTCCAGAAGGATTTGCTGCATAGTCTTTCTGGGTTCAGGGGCTAGCCTGACCAGCCTGTAGTTGCTGTGGTTTTCTGGACACCCCCACCCCCCTCTTGCCTTTCTTGAAAATGAGTTGAGGTGTTTCCTTTTTCATCAGGAAGCTCTTCCCATCTCCAGTAGAAAATTCTGTAGAGTGCTCTTGTAATGTCATCAGCCAGCTCCCTCAGCACTGAGATGCATTTTTATTCTATATAATGAAATATTTCCTTTTCAGTTTCATATAAAATGTTGTATGCAAAGTTATTCATGTAGCTTCCTATATCAAAACAACATCATGGTTACAAAGTTGAGAAAAGTTAGGAAACACCAAGCTGAAAGCTGTCCATACAATCCCAATAGCCCCCTTTTGTCCTCGTATAAATGCATATTATACAACCTTTATTACATTATCACATTTAGTTCCTCTCCCCCACCCCCCCCTTTCCTAGAAGAGTCCTTGAGCTATTCTGCTTTTGTTGCAGACTAGGCACTGTTTAGATTGAATCAGTATTGTGATAAATAAGATTATAAGAATCCTGGTTTATGTATTGTGTAACTTGCACGAGGGTATTGAATAAACAGGGAATTTGAGAATGAGAAGGAAGGATTTAATGTGAGTAGTGAGTAAGTAACTGAAGGCTGCTCTTGAGAAGTGGATTTTTATCCTTGCCTCTGCTACAAAATGTCTGTGGTAGTTGTTCATTCTTCCCCTTACGGTTGGTGATAGCTGTCCTTTGAATATGTGGGAAGCTGTTAAAACATGAAGTTTATTGATGGACTTTAATCTTAGATGTCTCTGGACAAAGTTAGTAGGCACTCCATTTTTATCCATAGGGTTCCTGTGACTTAGTTTGCCATCTGTAACTGAGGGTCTGTGTGATTTTCATGTTAAGAATTGGGATGTAACACTGAGGAGTGTGGTGGAGAAGCACCTTGGGGAATGGATAATTCCATTACAAGCTACATAGCTTAGAGGGTACTCAGTAAATAAGACCTCAGACTTCATCGTTGAATGGTAAATAAGTGGTATGAAGCAAACATCCATCTATTTTGATGAACACACTTATTCCTCTTTGAACAACAGAGCACTGGATATGTGCAATTGCTGTCTGGTTCAATATGTGAAAAGTATTGAGCATGCAGTGGAGCACAGGCTGTCACTGGTGCTTCTGCTTGTTTCAGGAACAGAGAGTTACGCATGCAGAAGGAGCAGGTTTCCTTTCAGCTATCAGGTGAGGAGGGAGGCAGAAAACCCAGTCTCTCATTTCCAGTAAGGATAGAACAGTTATGCCTGTGAATGACATCAGGAAAAGCTGTAGTTACTGAACAACAAGCATGTTAATGTTTAATTGCACAGCAGTTAGTGTGTTAGTGATGAATACTTTTTATCCATTTGAAAAAATATTATAAATAGATGGATATGTTAATTTATTATGATGGAAAGTGGGCCTTGGTGTCAATTGAGTAGCCATAAGTTAGAACATCACCTGACAGCTTTAAGAGAGTTTGAGCAAAGTGTTGAAGCATTTTGTCTATCATTTTTTTTCTGCTGTGTGCATATAGTATTGTAACTTTTTTGACTATAAAACTGAAGGGAAAAAAAAAAGAGAAGGTTTTTCCACCTCCTTCCTTCAGAGATTTCATTATGAAGGACTCACTTAAAAAAAGAACAGTATAAATTGCCAGGGCAGGCTTTACTTTTTCTCACCTATCACAAACATTGTGTTTCTATAGAAATTTCTTGGGTTTAACTTACATGGAAAAGCAGAGGCCATTGTCGCCTTCATAGGACTTTCAACAATCACTTCCTTCAGTAGTTTAACGGTCAGAAGGAGTAACATGCTCATCAAAAAGTGGATGATGCAAGTTCACGCTGTAGTAGAGTCGTAATCAACAAAGTAAACATAATTGTTTTAATTCTGCTGAGACTTATGCAAGTAAAGGTAGTACTGTTATTAATATTTAATGCTTTATTATGCTTAGATGTACTTCTGGCCTGTACTGTTGCAGGTCTTGAACAGACCAAGTAAAAACTATATCTGGCACAGCATTCAGGAGAATGGTCTTCTATGTAAGATTTTTAAAGTGGAAACACCTCTTCTTTTTTTTTTTTCTTAAGCAGAAGAAGTGCCTGTACAACATAGGCAAGTACTTTTGATGTTGTTACAGGCATCAGTTGGAATATAATCTTACTCTTCCACAGTGTTTACACTATTATCTTTGCCTGAAGAAGGGAATTCTAACAAATGGATTGAGTGCAGAATAATGACTCATAGTGATGTTTAGGTTTTAAAATGTGACAGATAGATGAGCTTAAGATGAGGAGAGAGATGGGAGCAGTGTGCAAAGGAAAGTTCTGATACATCTCTGGTAGAAAGTTGTGGATTGGTCTAGACAGCACTGATTTCACATGAAATGAAAATGAACCAAAAACGAGTTTAAGTCAAAAATTGACTTCAGTCAAAGTTGAAATTACTGTGTCCTACTGAACCCAAATCTGTATGAAACATGTCAAGTTCTTTATGGCATGTTCCTTGAAAGACGGCTATTTTCTGGATGTACGTTATGGTTCTCCCACTTCGTTTCATTTATGAGTGTTGTGCTTCTGTATGTGTTTTCATAAATGTCCTGCCAGACCTAAGCCTACTGAAGTCTCGTTGGTTACTGGAAGGTGCAGTCCTTGCTGACTCCATCATGCTGGCCATAGTACTTGCAGTGTCAGTCAAAATGGATAGTTAATCACATTGAAAATTAATATCACCAATGAAGACCCCTTAGGATTGGTTTTCAGTCAGATCACTTTTCTGACAGAGAGGGACTAACAGAAACATACCTGTCAGATGTAAGGTGAATTTAGATCTCTCAAACTCTTTGTAAACTGCCTCATATAAGATAATTTTCCTGTGCTATCTCAAAACGGATAAAGTCAGAAGCTGTAGCATAATATGTAGGATGAAGTACCTTTTCTTGTTTCATACAACTGTTAATCCTGAGAAGCAGTCCAGAGTTCAACTAAGTCATTTCAGCAGAAGGAGGAAAGAGTGGGAACAACTTGCAAGCAATCTGTTCAAACAAAAAGTTGTCATTGCTGCAGAAGCTGCTTACAGAACTTGCCCGTTTCCCAAGAAGGCCATTTCACCTATCTTTCCAAGGTTAGACCTGGGTTGAGATGTTCTTAGTGGCTCAGCAAAGTCTTAAGCAGAGGCCAGCACTGCCAGTGGTGCAGAACATATTAATTACGTAGTACTTTGTGGTGTGGACCACTGCCTGTCAAAGATTGGTAACAAAGATCACTATATGCGTTTCAATTAGGAGACCATGCTCTCTAAAGTGGATTTTTTCCCTTCTTTATTCTTTTTTCAGCCTAGCAATCCGGAGATGGTGCTTCATCTTAGATGTTTTTTCTGTCACTAGAACAAGTAGAATAGAAGAGCTAAGAAAATAACTCTTCACTGAAGACAAGGATCTAAAATTATCTTCAGATAAATAAAGTAACAATTGTATACTTCTTGTCTGTACAGGTGCTTTGAAAACAAATGAAATCCAATTTGAAGGTTCCCTTATCTAGCATCAAGTAAAGATCAAGCAATTTACAGTTTCATAACACTTCCAAAGAAATGAAAGCAGTCTTACAGGATGAGTCTTTTGGGCATAAGTTATGTAAAGTTCATGTGAGCATACCTACGTAACAGTATTCAGCAGTACAATTAGACATGGACAGAGAGAGAACACAATCTGCATGTCAGAGGTTAATGGTTCTTCTTTCTATCTGTGATTTGAATAACCATCGCTGACTGTTCAGCCTTCATTTCTATTGATGAAGGCTTTGAAAAATCATGAAATGGCATGCCCTCAGTATCAGTGAGTGACAGCTTGCATTGAACTAGTAGTTTTGATGTAACATTCATTGATTTCTTTAAGATTGAATGTTGAGGATGGCAAACAGAAATATGTTTAAAAATGCCACAGGTATGAACATGCTTGTTTATCTCATCCCTCTTGTGTTTTCTCAAGCATCAAGATCTTACATTATGAGCTTTTGTAGGGAGACACTTGCAATTCTGTAATTTGGATGCTGTGGTAACTACATGCTTCTCAGTTTTCTCTCTTGTCTTTAGGAGTTCGATCTCTGCTGTATATTGTGAAGTCTTGGGTTAGCAAATGAAAAAGAAAGAAGCATTAGATAAAGGCACATAGTCATCTTTAAAATACTTTTTAGTCTGTCAAGTGCTTGATTAGAAATTCCGAGTTAGTGCGCATGAACTGTCCGACATCTGTTTTTACATCCTTTTCAGGAGTCTGGAATTGCATATTGTCTCTGCTTTCAGGGAATGTATCCACCAAAGTCTGTGTTCAGGAATATTTCTCTTACTCGAAGTACTATGTTTGCCATGTAATCTAAGCCTAATTACCATATTACTTCGCACCATTTTTACAGGTGTGAAGTGAATAGACTTCCTTTTTTTCTCTAGACTTCTTTCCCAGCTGACCAGCTGGGCAACTTAAAAATATTGGTGTGTTGTCTGCATCAAAATTCAGGAGACTGATTTTCAGGATATGGCTTCTTTTGTTGCTCCATTTTATCACTGTTCCAGTTACTTCAGTCGTATTACTCATCTGAGTCACCCTTTTAATGTATTGCCATTTGTGTAGTGCAAATAACAAAGTTATGTCAAACCTGAAACATTTTTAATAGTTTGTCCTCTTTTGATGGTAGCAAGTCTTTCCTGTGCTTTCGCTTTACTTGGAACTCTGGACTTTCCTAAGGAATAAGTAGTTTGATCTCTAATGTGAGAAGGCTGACATCTTAGCAAATCAGAATGAAATGAAGGACATAGGTTGTTGTTAACAATACACAGTAACTTAGTTCTTGACAGCTTTGATTTGAGCAGGAAAATTAATAAATCAGACAATAAATATGTGTATTATTGTGAAACATGAAAGGTTAGGGGGATTGTGCGATGTCTTAATGCACTGATCTTTTTTCTGCAAAGACATAATTTTTAAGTTCTGATTATACACCCAAATAAAAGCGAGTTTTCTGTTCTTCTATTCCTTCAAATGTTTCTGCAGTTCACAAAAACAAATACATAATTTAAAAAAATTCAGCATGCTTGGGAATATCTGTTTCAAGACAGGACCCCTTAGCACATCAGGGTTGACCTATATAGGCAGAAGGGCTGGAAAAGCTTGATTGGCTTCACCTGTACCTTGTACTTTGTTCAAACTTCTACTGTTAATCCCTCATTTTTTTGTGCACCCAAGTTATACAACATATAGTCACATAAATTTATCTGTTCCCTGAATTCTTTCTTCCTACAAAAAGTGCTATCTTTTGGACTTTGGAAAGAGAGGACTGATCCCCACAAGCCTCCAGTTTTTGAAGGGATCAAGTGTTTTGATAAAAAGACTGCTGTGAAAAGAAACAGCATTCCCCCTCTAGCAATGGTCCTTAACTTTTGAGGCTTTCTTGTATTTCTAGAGCGTGCTTTAAAGGGGATGCATTATCCCACTAATACTGCTCACAGACAGCTGAGAAGAAGATCCATATAGCATTTCATAACACTGTAATTTTTGTTGAATTTCTGAGTGTGCTATTTGAACTGATCACAAAAAAACTTCTAATAAACTCTTCCCACAGAAACTGAAACAGAAGAATCAGCAGCTGAAGCAGATCATGGATCAGTTACGGAATCTTATTTGGGACATAAATGCCATGTTGGCAATGCGGAACTGAACGAGGAGAGTCAAACTGTGTAATTGGAAAAGATACAAATTTGTTTGGATATACTTAATTTCTTTCTAAGAAGTAACGTGTTTTCCCACAACCATATTGCAGTAATGTTTGAAAAGTCTTCAAGATTAAAATGTTGAGTTTTTGCAGTAACTCAAATGGTGTTGGCTTTGTTTTTATAAAAGATTCATCCTACAAGTTTTACCTGAATATAATACAGCCTAAGTAACTTATAATAATATATGCAAATGGGGGTTTTTATAAATGAAGAGTTTCTGGATTTTTTTAATAATACAATTAACATTGTTTTAAAAACATGTGTTTGTATGCCATTCTGCAGTGCAAACCACCTCTACAGACAGGAAAAGTTGCAATATAGCAGAGGTGCTCTAGTAAGCTACAGGACTGAAATAAGTGATCAGATATTACAATGCAGTATGTTTCCCTGTTGTGGGAACATATACTACAGGCTACTATGCCATATAAGTTCATCTTATTCCATATCCTATCACTGGATATATGTTATATTACATAAATTGGAGCAAAATTCAAAAGCTACATAAGATTACCCCTGTATCCTTATGGATATAATTAAGTATTTTTAAATGAAAACTGCATACACATATCCTCAACATTAACTTCTGCTGTAACTATGTGTTACAATTTCTTGAGTACTACTGCTCCAGCTATTGTATGGTGTAATATTCCTGTAGCATTATGTATGGTTGGAATTATGTTGGTTTTGTTTACCAGAATGCACTGAGTAAACGCCTCATTAATCTTTTCCCTATGACTGCCAGTCCTAGAAAACTTTGGAGTATATGAGCAGTTCATTATTTTGAGTTAATCATCAACCTTCATGTTTCTTTGTTCTGCCTCTGGGATTCCTCACAATTTTCATTAGCCCTGAAAATAGTCTTAATAATTGTTGTTATCCACAGACGCTGCCAGTGGACTATGTGTCTCTTTTTCCAGATGAAAGAATATGTAAAATAACACTGTTTCAGTACAAATCTGTAGGACACTCTACTGTTAATATTTGTCAAGTTGAAAACTGACCATCCTCATCATTTGCTGCTTCTGTTTACTTCTAACTCTTATTCCATGCCCAGTCAGATTCCTTAATAGTTTTGTGTGAAAGATTTCCTCAGAACCTTCTCAAGAGTCCAATTAAATGGTATCCTTTTAAAAGATATCCTTTTTACAATATGGGGTTTTGATACTGAATGCTTATTGATTTGAGATATATGGTTTTAAAAATGTTATACTGGTTTGTTGTTCTATCAGTCTATTTTATTTTGGTTTTTAATCATTTCAACCCATTTGTCTGCTCCTTGAGGTAAAAATCACTGGCATGTAATAGATCTGATCACACCTGGTTAACAATATATGACTTTTCCCTGAAATTAGGTACAATATAGTTGTCTTTTATTTCTCCTTTTGAAGGCTTTAAATCTTAACAGGTGAATGGATGCCCAGTCTTATAATTGCAAATAAACAGAGTTAGAAAATGTTCATTTTGATTAGTTTACCCAGTGTTGAAAGTGATATGTAACTATGACAATACCTAGATGTGAGCAGATGTCAAAACACCTCACAAATAAGGGTGCTCTCTTTTCTCCCATATTACAAATGGAAGAGTGGATAGCTTTACTCAGTGGCAAAGCTAGCAGCAGAACTGTTCATTTCCCATTTGGATTGACCACTGTGGCAGACTTGTTGGTCAGAAATAATGGTTGATTTCTGCAGCTGTGAGAGACGTAACTTTTATATAAAAAGCTTTTGAAAAGGAGATGAAGACTGCAAGTAGAGATTTTATTTTGTTGTTTGTTTAAAATGCAGGCGCATTTTTGTATTTGCAAGGTGTAGTGGCAGCTTTCTGTTTAGTGTATGTATAAGCATGCATCCAGCCTAGAAGGAGTATTTGAAGTGGATTTTGAAGTCACACCAAGATCTTAATTGTTAGTGTAAAATTCTCAGTACTTAGTATTTTGTTCTATTTTTGGAACAATTATGGAAAATGAAGACTAGTCTAGACTTTACTGCCTGTATACCATCTATGTATTCTTACTAAATGTCTTTAAAGTTTGTTGACTTCTTTTATTGCATATAAACTGTGCAGAAGTAACCTAAGATGTGAGTAAGAGTGCAAATATTGCAAGTAGGTGTTTGGGCAATACAATATTCAGCTTACTCAGTGCAGCTGCTAGCAATAGCCAAGGTTCGTACTACAATTTTTCATCTGGGAGAGAGGAGAAAACACTTTAAACCACTACCAGGATAGATAGTGCAGGAGCTAAATTGCAAAGTGCAGAAATTGACAGAATTGTAAGTTATCGCGGTAAATACTGTCAAAACAGGAACTTTGCAAGGTGTTGGACCAAAACCATACACTTTGACTTACACAGATGAAAGTAAGGGTAGTGAACATAATTCATATGCTACCACATCCGTGAATAAGCGTAGGATTTGGCCAAGAAGTTTTAAGAAAAGTGGCGATTCCTCAGCTGTGAAACACTTTTAAAGGAATTACTGGGCATCAACATATGCTGAAATTTAATATTTAAGTTAATGCTAACTGAACTTTAACTGCTGGTTAATGAAATGGCACCAAATGAGGTATTTACAAATACCAGCAAAGCAATACCAACACAGATGTTCCAATGTTTTGTTTATATACCATTGACTATTTCTGTATTTCTGATTAGGCAGAAGCTGGATAAACATACAGACAGTCCCAGGAGCAGATACCAGAACCTAGGATGGTTCCATTTTTGGAATATAAAAATATTTGAGGGGGTTGGGGTTCTTAGGGCTCTGTTTTGCCCAGAGAGGACTTGGGGCAGTGGAGCGAGGATGCTGAAATCTTTGTAGCATGTTTGTGGGAGCACCCCAAGTTAACACATACTCTCAAAATGAAACCATTAATCCAGCACCTGTGTAGACAATGTAACAGGTATTGAATGTTCGGTTCACTGTCACAACACAGAAGATGCCTGCTAGGCAGTATGCAAAGGTCCAAGGTTTTTCTTACATAAGGCAGAGAGTACAGAGCAGATTTATGGAAAGATGCAAGGAGTTTACTTTTCCTCTTGTCTTCCATAGAGGCAGCAAGGCCGCATCCAGAGTGCTCTAATAAACCATGACCATTTTTGTTGTCCTGGAGAAAAAAACCTGCTCTGATTGTAGTATTTCTTACTGATGGAGAAATTGGAACTTGTGCACAAGTGCTACTTAAATTAATCACTGTAAAGCATGGATTTAGGTGGAGTAGGACAAGGATTCTGGTCTCGTAGGAACCAAGGTTTCATCGGTGTGCAAGATGGCTGCACAAGCCAAAAAGACGACAGCTGAAGGATGACTGACAACTGCTGTGGAAAACAGTAAGCTCCGGATGTAGATTTGAAGATCTGAAGTTAAGAAAAAACGTCAAAAAAGAGATGCAGTGACACCCAAGGACACTGTGAGTCAATGGAGGTTTACGGAGGATGGATTAGTTTAATTACTTCGTGCTAACAAAGGAAATGGGGAATTATAACGGAATTTACAAACACATCAGTGCAGAATAAAATATTTGGAGGAGAAAATGACTAGTTTGCTCACTCTCCTTATTTTAATAGTAATGAAGACTGATATGGTAGAGCATCAGGGCTTTAAAAGAGGTTTTTTGCTCAGTTGGAAGGTTACTATTTTTATACATAAAAATAACAAGGTGGCTGATATGTATTGCAGGATATTAATGAAAGTGACAAAAAATATGTACCAATGCCAGTTTTTATTTAAGAAAATGTAATGGATAACAAATGTAAGAGGTAAATAAATGCAATATAGTGAAACTTTTGTTAAATCTAAATTCTCTGTAAATTTTAAGGATTTTTCTTACTCACATTGCATAAGGGATGTATTCTGGCATCTGTTACAACACTACACAACAAATAACACTGCTAAAAGCCGGGAACAGTCTTTGTGTTGATGTGAATGTAGTCAGAAGCAGCATACATGTTTTACAGCACTTCTCACTGGACTAGGTCCGGCGAAGGCCATAGGTGTATTTGAGGCAAATAAGCAGAGACACTTTTTCTTGTGCGCACTTAACTCTGGGAGCATCTCAGCTCATTGTATGCCTTCATGTCCAATTTGCAAGCTACCTAATTGCTTAGAGTTCTGCTTCTGTGCATGTTCCCAGCAGCTGATGATATCTGCTAATCACTGCTGAGGTTGTATAAACTCTGTGACTTTTCTGCCCAAATCCTATAGGAGGCCTGATGTGCTAGGCCCTCTGTGGTCCCTCATGTTCTCACTTTCCCTTCTCAGCTGACTGCCTCTGCTACAAAGCTATAGAGTAATGTTCTGGAATGGAATTGAAAATGAGTGGCTGAAAGGAATGATTTATATACATATCTGTGATAAAATCCTTTCCTAGGTCTGCATGTGCTTTCTCATGAAATCTTGCTTGAAAAATAAATTCAGATTTGCCTAAATAGGAAGAAAGATACGTGATTTTAAAGTTGTCTGAGTAGCAATGGATAGCAATGCAGTCATTTTTATAGCCATGTAGAGGTTTTAGTGGTATTTACAGTCCTGAAGAGGGTCACGAAGACAGTCCATTACTGAAATACATTGTTGAAGTCGGAAGACTTTCAAACAATAAGGGGAAAATATAAAGAAATATAACAGCAACAATCAAAACTTAGGTGAGCACAAACTGGCCTTAAAATAGAGGCAAGGAAAGAGGATTTAGGAAAACACATTTTAAACCTGCGTTAAAGAGATAATTGGGATGCAGTGAGAGAAAAAAAGCCACTGCAGTTTTGGTGTGCATGACCAAATGTTGCATAGTAGGGAGTATAAGTGTAAGAGCTCTTGCTCTGAGACCAGTAATTCCGATACAGTAATTCTGCATGAAATACTGCATTAGTTTTGGGGTCAGCATGTTACTAACACAGTGCTACCATATGAATAATCATTCAAATAACTTGTGAAAGCAAAGACGAGGCTCAAATGTAGAAATTCTTGGGTAGATGCAAAGGGGAGGTAGAGTGATTTGGAGTGCCTGTAGTACAGAACAATGAAAGAATGTAAGCAAGAACTTATTTCACCAAACAACGAGGAGGGGTGGGTAGTGGAAACCTCTTAATGCCAAGATATGAAATATTAATTTCGCTAGGAGTTTAGAAGATGTCTCTTGGGTTACTTGGAAATTTTAAAACACAGAAAGCACAAAAGCACAAAAAGACTAGACAAACGCATTGGGAAAAGGCAAAAAAAATCCTATCTTGCATTGGCAGAGCAAGAGGTGGACTAAACTGACCTGACTGGTTTTTCCACCTTTAGATTTTACAGTTGTAAAGCATCTGTTTATCAGATGACTGTTTGTCAGATGATGAGCTCCTGAGATCACCTGGCCTAGATGTCACCTGCAAGTATTAAACAGGCTTTCAAGGCTTCTTTGTGATGATTTGCTGCTGAAATTCCTCTTCAGGTTAACATGCCTTCGTGGAATTTCTATTAGAGGAATCGGAGCAGAAAAGGAAATGAAGCAGTACCTTGTTTCTCTCTCCCCCACGTCCCCAGCCTCCCCCCCCTTAGTTTTGGTTCCTTTCCTAGTGAAGAGCAGCTCTGTGATCCTGCTGCAAAGCCGAAGCAGTCGCTGATACTTGATTACTGTCTATTGACTCAGTAGAACTTAGGAAGCCTGTTACTAATGGGAAGCGTGATGCTATTTATCCACCCTTCCCCAGCTGATACTACAAACAACCGTAGTGCTCGCGTCCTTGCAGCGTGAGCTCGTGTCACAGTCTGCACCGGAGGAGCAAGTTCGTTCCAGCGCAGACACAGAGTGGTGATCTAAGTGTATAAAACATGTGATCATATTTTGCCTTAGATATCAAGTAGCATTATAAATTGTTATGTAAGCCACATGCTGCTTTTATAGCATTTGCATATGTTACATACATTTTCGTTCAGTGTGGGAGGTTTTAATTACTTTCTAGGAAACGAGAACTTTTTTTAAAGGCCTTGAATAGTCTGAGCAACCACATCTAAAATGCCCTCCAGCAATCACAGAAGACACAAGTAAGGGATGGAAATAGAACATAGCCATTGCACTTTTCTCACAAAGAAAATATTTTTTTACGTGTGTTTAATTACTATTGCCACAGTCCCAGTTTCTCATCGTAATCATTTGGTAGCTTAGATTTTATAAAAACTATGAGCCCCACTGTACCATTTTGAAAGTAATAAGCAGATTCACAGTGGTTATGCTAAATACAATTAGATTTATTTCTTTTACAGCTCCATGAAGTTGCAGAGACCACTATAATTTAAATTAGCTTTACAAAGCCATAGTGGAGTTGGAATTAATTCATGCAAAGAGTATACGGCTTTCAGATTCGTGCTTTTGAACTTGACTCAAACAATTCAGCTAGTTCTCCTGCTGAACAAAAAAGCAAGCAGAGAAACAGTAAATCCTTCAGTTGTGCAAACTCATGTCACAGACAGGATTAAGGTAAACAGGTGGAAATTTGCTGATACTCTGAAATACAGTTATCGAGCAGATTACGGCATGTACTGCTGCCATTTTGCTATGTGTTAGCATGGCACCTAACCTAACAGGGTCATTATGAGGACAGAGCCCAAACTGGTAGCATAAGGCCAGCAACATTCACCCTCACACGTGTGCGCTGGCTGTGTTCAGGTTTGAAGCACAACTATTTATTCCTGAAGTCGATTGCTTCCATGTGCTGTGTGTGTAAAATTTCAGAAGCCCCCTGTATTATAGCCTGTGTACTTTTTAAAAGGCCTTTCACTGACGCATAATAAAAGAAAGTCTCTGTTGATCAACCCTATGCTGGAATGCCAATTAAGATCTGTATTAGAGATATGGGTGGAGATGTACAAAACTGATGGGTATCTCTGTCCTTGAAGAGCAGGGTAGGTAAACGGGAGGGATGAATGACAGAAAGAGAGAGCAAAGAGTTGCTTCCCCCAGGACTCAAGGGTTTGCTTTCCCTTTGTTTCACATATATTTGTTTGTCAGCTTTTCATTTGCGTATGTGAAAACCTGTCTCCTTTCAGTGCGTGCAGGTTTCCATTCCCAGCTCCAAGACCATTTGCATTTGAAGTTTGGGTTCAGGCTGTTGAAAGGCAGGAATTATCAGCAGTGTGCAAATGTGAACATGGAGTGCAACTGCCCAGGAGGCTGGTGATACATCATCTCCAGGGTTTTTGTCGAGGTCTTATATTTTAACAGTGTCAGCCTTCCCGGTCTGTTGCAAGCACAATTTATACCCCTTCTGTCTCCTAAGAGGAAAGGAAATAGAGGCGACAGAGATGTTCCCAGAGGAGTGACTAATCTTTACCCTTCAGGAGTGTTCAAGGATAGCCACCTCTACTAATCATTAAATAGTTGTTTTTAAAACAAGTAAAAAAAAATGCAAAGCAGTTAATCCCATTTCCCAAATGTTCTGCAGTGCACATCATTATCTATACAGCTTCTCATAGTCATTACCAGAGAGAAATTAGGTCTAACAATGAATGGTCAGTGTGATGCTGTCAGCAACACACACTTCAATTTCAAATTTAAAATGGAGTCTGTTGTCCGCCTATATCGGCTATTAACTTTACTGTCATTGTCACAAAGCCATCAATCTCTGTCTGTCCCAAACCCATTTTCTGTGTAGAGTCAGCCCATCTTCCTTATTTCCTACACATGCAGATTTTAAATCATCTTGTAAACCTTGTACTGCACCAAAGGTTTGAGGCTGCAGGACTTGGCAGGCGGGGTTGGGTTTTTTTCTTTTTTTTCTCCCCCTCTAACATACATTCGGTGTCTACTACCAGATGACAGATTGCAGCTACTCTCTGGACTGGATCATGCCAGAAACAGGAAAACAGAAAAGAAACCCTAAAGCTGATATAAAGTGGATGAAAGCGTGGTTCAACTGAAGCTGATGGCAAATGCAGTAGAACTTAATTTCCAAGTAATTGCTATAAAAATTGTTTCAGAGAGACAGAGAGTGCACAAAGTGACCTTTATAGGATGGATCTTGCACATTTTAGAGATGATCTCTGCTTATGTAGCATCAAAGCATCTGAGAGCATCAGAAGTGCCCCAGTTAGTTGCCTTCTAGTTTCATGTGGGGGAGTTTGTTACCAGAATATTTTAAGCATTTAATTGAAAGAGCCTTCTGTTCTGGATTTTGCCTCTCGTCTGGGTCTAACAATGTCTGAGAACATTGACTTTTAAGGCCCATAAATTTCCTCAAAATTTCCAGAATGGCACAGCTTAGGGAGCATATATCTGATTTATAAAGGATAGCTGTGACAGGAAGAGTTCCTTGACTAGAGAGCATGTTCTGATCTTTGTTTTATTCTATAAACATGAATCCTTTAAGCAAGAATCTTTTTTAATAGCTATAGAGAAGTTTCTGCCTCTTGGGTCCATGACAGAAAGTTGCTTCATTAACCTACATCTCACTGGAAAAACTGTAAAGGGACCAATTTGTTAAATACAGTAGCTGTGATGTTGTGTTGCATCAGTACATAACACAGCGAATAATGAAACGTGGGTAATTTTGGCCATTTGCAGGTGCAATTACTTTGTTGTTAAAGTTGTTAAAGTGTTGGGCACTTGGAACCTGGTACTCCAAGAGCTGTATGGCCGCTTTGAGTGCCGTGTCCAACAACTAAGGTGACACTAATACTTGTTACAAATCTTGTGTTCAAATCCCATCTCACCCTGTAGATGTCTATATTCTTGTAATGAAGCCTAGGTTTTGCTTACAGGAAATCACAGGCTTGCTAAGCCTTGATGTAACTGAGCTGCTGTGATCCCTAGATAGCATCTAAGCGTTGGCAAAACTCCCATGCTGAGCCTTTCGTCACCTCTCACTCTTGGGAGCTGGGGCTAGTAGGCATTTTCTAAGTAATGCACATGAGACCACACAAGGAGATGCAACGCCTGTCCCGTTGGTGGTTAAAGCACTTCCTTGAAAGACACAGATTCAGGTCTCTGACCTTTGGTAGGACATCAGGCTCAGCTTGAGGCAGAGAGGGATTGCATGCGTCAGGCCTGAAAGGAGGCGACGTTATGTCTGGAAGGTGCTCTCTCATATGCAAGTCTTTTTTTTCGCATGCATAGAAACCTCGCTGCAGAGAGAGAAAGCAAACATGTATTTCATGAAAACTGAAAGATGACACAGAGTACGTGCATAATTTATATTTGTTGGAAGATACAGCCCCTGAGTACAAATGAAATAGCTGCATCCAGAAAAGGGAAGAGTAAAAAATGTTACACAATGAGAACCAAGCAAGTACTCCCCTTAGCTACAGCAACAAAGGCCAAAGGATAAAGCGAGAGGCGGTATTGTGTAAGGAGGCCCACTGAAGCGAGGTGCACGGGGTATTTTCACCATCAGACTATGTCTCCAGCTACAGTGGACTGCTTCCCTGGTCAAGGGTTCAGATGTGTTGGCCCTTATACCTATGTTACAGCTCGAACAGCAGCAGGGGCTTTTCCTGCAGTCTTTGGAACATCCATTAGCATTGCATTTGATCCTCTAATGCTGCTTCTGTGATGACAGTGCATTTGCAGTTATGGGCTTGAGCATGAGACACGGTTGCAGTACCTTCTCACCAGATCTTTGCAAAATTGCCAGATAATAC
Organism: Mycteria americana; assembly: GCF_035582795.1. NCBI lineage: Eukaryota > Metazoa > Chordata > Aves > Ciconiiformes > Ciconiidae > Mycteria > Mycteria americana. The sequence goes on from NC_134366.1 coordinate 159,921,246, forward strand.
TCCATTAGAGAAAATACACAACACACCCTCTTCCTTATGCTCTCCTCACACACTTGTAAATGGTGCATGAGAAACAGAGTCCTATAACTCTTCTTCTAACTACAAACACACCTGAGTAGCCACCAGCTGCACACATAAAATTGCAAACCTAAGCGCCCATTATTCAAGTTTTGTACGGCTGGAAAAATCATCCTTTTCTGATGGCCATAAGCATTCTTGGCTAAGCCACTAGATTTGTGAAGCTTCTTGCCTGACAGGACTCCAATAGCCAGGTGAGATCCCTTGGAAGAATGGGCCTGCAGTGCCACTTGTCTTCTAGGACTTCTCTGAATACGGAAGAAGACAGCTAGGACCAAATGTGAGAAGACACTTTATGGCAGGAGAACAAAAGTGTCCTGGGCTTAGCCTTAGCCAGCCCGTTAAGGATGGAGGAAACCTTGGGAAACCTTGATCTTCACTCTGACTTTTTTTGTACCTGGGAAGGGTCTCTGGTTTGAAAAATGTAATGCCACTCCATCTCTAAAATAAGAAGGATAATAAGACTTAGTTGCAGGCCTCTTAGTTTTATTAGGTATCGATGTCTAGAAGCAGGTTGGCGCTGTGCAAGGCATGAAGTACGCTGCTATCTCTGGGGGCTTTTAACTGATGAATTGTAGATACAAACCTGGAGCTTATCAGTGGCCAGAATGTGATATCCTGCATAGTTTTGGCAATGCTTGGCCTTGTCTGAACAGCAGTGTCATACTGGAGCAAGGAGGGCTGTAGGAGCACCGATCAACAGAGGAGGGTGTGCTTTGAGAAAGGATGTATGAAAACAGAGGTGTGTTCCTTTCTAAACTGCATAAAAGAAACATTCAGTTGCTGAAGATGATATGGAGCATGGAGGAGATGATAAAGACATCATCGAGGTGTGATGTACTGCCTGAGTGGAAATGGGAGCAGGAAAAATTGCAGTCGATGCTATAGGTCAGAGCAGTGTTCTGGGGAGCCTTGAAGGGAAGCACAAGGAGCTGAAATTTAATGCAGGAGGCCAAAGGAAAATGATGGAAGAATTCAGAGGTGCCGCTGTTGAGGCAGATGATTTACTGAGGCATTTGAAATAGGTTGCGAAGGAAAAAGATGAAAATGAAGAGGAGGCTCTAGTAGTCTTGAGGAGAAATGATCAGGGCATGACCACAATTTTTGTCGCATGGCTGACAAGGGTGAACCTTAGAGAAGTTGCACACGGTGAAATGATGTAATTTGGCAAATGTCTGGCTCTTGTCTCAGACTGGGAGAGATGAGTCTCAGGAGATTTAATTAACATGTAGGACTCCTTGTAGGGAATCGCTAAGTGTTGCTATGCCCAGACGTTTCTCAAGAACTAGAAAGCAAAATGAAAGATAGTCACAATTCCCTGATTTCAAAAAGAAATTCAGTAAGAGTGGCAATCTGTGCTTGCTGTCCAGGTGATGAATATTCAGACCTGTTGTCTCCCTATGGATAGAAAGCTCTAGAAAGATCAAGTCCTTGTTTCTTGGGCTTCCAGAGGGTTCACTCTGAATGATGTTTGAAACATAGCTCCGTAAACCTTTATGGAGAGATAAAGTATAAATTCTATCATCTTGATTTCATGTTGACTTGTTATAGACAAGCAACTGTTCCAAAAATGTTTTCACATATTCATTCATCTCCCTTTAGAGAATGCAGTGTGCCAGTTTCTGAGAGAGAACAAAATTATCATGTATTATTTTTAGATGTAAGCAATTTGTGGTTAATGTTACTCTGCCAAAACAGGGTACCAAACTCCCGGTTTCAAAACCAGGCAGGTTTATTGAATAGCTATAAAACTCAGTGTGAAGGAAAGAGGAGAAATTTTCACCTAACTCAAATAATCTGACATGTACTGCCAGCCTACAAATAAGACTGAAGCTGGAGTAGCTCAGCAAGAGAAGATGAAGAATATTAATATACTGAAATGTCTATACATGGATGCAAGGAGCATGGAAAATAAGCAGCAGGCACTAGAAGAGATACTAAACAATGAAGTTTATGAGCTAGTGGGCACAGCTGAGGCAAGGTGGGCTGATTCCTGTCAATGCTTTGAATGCCAATAAAGAAGGAGACAGTCTGCACAAACAGGCAGAGGGTGGTGGCAGGATGCAGCTGTGTTTTCTCACTGCTGTGGTGCATGCAATGAGCTCAAATGATGTTCTGTTTTCTTGAAGAAACTTAAAATTGGTGGATCAGAAGAAATAATGAATGTGATGGATCCAGTGCAGCTTTTTTTGTTCATGAGCTCTTGGAAATCCATAAAGTCCTAAACAAACTGGTTGGTTGTGATAAAAGACAGTTCAAGCATTTTAAGTTAAATTAACACTCACAGTTCCTTAGTAAAGCTACAAAACACTGGATGCTCTGTTTGAATGTTGGGTGTATTCTTATGAAGCTTCCTAATTGCAGTAATTAGTACCAGCCTCGGGACAGGCCACCCACTTCTCTTTCCCACTTTGATGTCAGCTGCTGAAGGGAAGAATGTAAATTCTGGACTGTAAACACAAACACTTACTGAGGTCTTTGGCCCCAGTATCGTAGCCCTGAGTCACTGTTTTAGGTTGAACAGCTCGAACATATAAGAAAGAACTGTCCTATGAAATATGAAACCATAAAAAAGACATTTTAGCGAGCCCCCCGGTGCAGGTTACTGTGACCATTAATTGCTTTGCACTTGTCTTTTGCACACTGAGTGTTTATCGCTGAAATCCTGCATCCATTAGCTGATCTCCAGTGCTCGGAGCCGGCTGGGTTTGGGTGAAGCGGACTCACGCAGCTTTCCAGTGGAGCTGGGAGCCCCAGCTGACCTGAACTGACCAAAGGGATATTCCATACTGTATAACAAATGCCATGCTCAGGAATAAAAACTGGGGTAGAGGAAGAAGATGGTGGAGTTTTGGCTTCCAAGGTGGCCATTGCTCCGCTGCTCTGCCTCTGGGAGAGGGCGAGTGATCTCCTTTGTCTCACTTGGTTTTTTCTCTTTCTCTCACCTGTTAAACTGTCTTTATCTCGACTCACGAGTTTTCTCACTTTTGTTCTACTTGTTCTCTCCCAGTGGAGCTGGAAAGCTCATGGGAAAGGGTAGTCTTGTGAGCATATCAGTGTGAATACAGCATCACGGGACATTGTGCTAGCCATGAGGTTAATGCCAGGGCTATTTCTGAAGCACATCAATGAAGAGTGACACCTTCAGCCTGGTTTGGCACTTGCTTCCCCACTCCTGGGGAGATGAGGTATCGCAAGAGCCTGTGTGAATTACGAAGTAGGAGGTTAGGTACCCAGGATGCCACCTTCTGCTAGGGACCCTGGCCCACAGGTCCCTTTCCGGTTAGCTTCCCACAGATCTCTGTGAACTACTAAATTACTACCTAAGGATAGTACATTCAGAGACTGTTTTCTGCAGGCAGTGTGGACAAGATTCCCCCAAGTTTGGATCTGTCCACCATCCATTAGTTACCACTATCCCAGAAAGCCACGAAGCTTCCCTTCTCCTCCGCAAGCCACAGACCACACCATACCAAAACACCACTGTGGAAAAGTCGCACATAATTTAAACACTTTGGAAGGAAAAAACACCAAAATTATTGTGTATTAGGTCTCCCGTGGGGAGCCTGGTGGAGACCGAGGCTGTATGCTAGAAGCATGGATTGCCAGTTGCCTCTGGGCTGTAATCCACACCGTGCCACTGGCCAGGTTGCGTGTTCCCTGTTGCAAATGTCTGTAGGCAGGTAGGCACAGCCTAAGCCTTGTTTAAAACATGATGGAGAAAGACAGACATCCACTGCAGAATACCTGCAAGGGGAGGGCACATGTCTCCGAACAGGTACTTGCTGGGGTGCAAGGTCCTGGTCTGAATGGGGGGGCGATGGGATTTGAAACATTATCCTCTGGTGTCGATTTTGGTTTCATGTCTGGTTGTTGTGGGGGAAAAGAGGATATGAAACCGTCACATTTCACAGTGGCTGGGCAGTGTACTAAAATACACGGAGGAAGGTTTCTGGGCTGGCAGGGACAAGTGGAAGGAGCCTTGCAGGCTACTTAGCTAAGAATGAGCTTTACCCAAGGCAGGCGCAGCCAGCCCCCGTCCCCGGGCATGGCCTCCTGGCCTCGGGAGGGAGCAGTGCTGCTCGCAGGTGGCGGGGCTCTTCATATCCAAGACGTTACTGCGGTCCCTTCCCAGCACTTTTTGTAGCTCCCAGACGCAACCCAGGGCTGAGGGGGTGAAACCGCCCGTGCGCCTGGTGCTTCAGACTCTTCAGACACACGTCCCGGTTCCCGCTCTCGTGGGGCTTGCTGCCGCCCGTATGCAGCTGCTTCTACTGCCTCCCCGTCACCCCGAAAGCTGATGCCCCTGCTCCTCTCCCAGCAGCCCTGCGCCTGCTGAGCCCCCTCCCAGGCTCCTTGAGATTAGCTTAAATGCTTTTGAGCAGTAGATGCTTCCTTGCCTGGATCGGTTGGAAGACGGGGAATGCTTGTTTGACTAAGCTACCCCTTAATCCTTTAACGGGAAGCTTTTATCTAGCAGAACCGGGGAGAGAAACACACAGGACGAAGGCTTGTTAGCAGAAAATATTGCACCGTTGTGTTTTCTTTGGCAGCTTGGCAGCAGACTCCAACACTGTATAGACATGCGTGTGTCAAAGCAAGCCATGCCGCGGGGCTGGATGCAGCCTGCTGGGAGTAGGGGAGAGAGGGGAAGTGGAGATGGGGCTGGGATGAGATATTGCAATCTGCAACTGCCCCACATGTATTATTAAATCTGCTCTTTTAGATATAAAAACAGTGTGGGACTGTCAACACTAAATATGTCAGTCACAGGTAGAAATTGCCTGGCGTCCTGCAATTCTTATTTGCATGAAATCAAAAATAGTAGGAGGAAATCTGCCCGCAGCAGACTTTCAATTTACGTCAGTCTGCCAAACTCTTCAGCAAAAGCAAGCCACTATGTGAACACTTAGTCATCACCTTCATTTAACATCCAGTGGGTGTAATGTTTGGCAGCCTAGCCCTCTGAAGAGACAGCCCTGGCATCTCATTTTAGCACATTATCCCATTATATTGTGCGCTGTAGTATCCTGGTGTAAGGAAAGCAAGGAAAACACATAACTGTATGTGCACAAGGGGCACACAGTCAAAGCTGGCTTGTCTGGGGCAAGCAGAGTGCCTGTGATTAAAAAGCTGGAGGGTGGCAGATAGGGCAGGTCAGGCGAGGGGAGCGCTGGGATTCCCTGGGCAGGCTGGGGGTTGGAGACCAGCACCCCCTCCAGCTGAGGAGACCGTCCACATGGCTCAATCAGAGACAGAAATAGGAGCAGCATCGCTCTGCCGCACTCAGCACACCTTGGAAAGATGTTCTCAGCTCCCGCTTGTTTTGGTGCTCTATGTCTTCTCTCCTCAGAGGTGCTCAGGCCATCCGTGCTCTGGCTGTGGGGAATACGGCCGGTCCCCTGGGCTTTGCTGGCCCTCCCTGGGCACGTTGGCTGGGCCATACCATGGCTCACAATGGTCTGACTGGGGGAGACTGGAGGTTGCCCAGTGCCTGAGCTGGGGGATCCTGGGAATGTCCTCAGGGTGGACTTAGATGTCTTTTTAGACACCCAAACCCATTCCAAATCTGACCCTACTGGGAATCAAAGACAGGTTTCCAAGGTGTAAGCATGATGCCAAGTGCAAGTTTAGAAAGTACCGAGGTGCACAACATTGATGTTTGCTAAATCTTCATCAGCCCTTTTTTAACAAACCCTATGATGTTGCATTTATTTCTGCAAATGCTAAATATCTGTTTTGGTCCTCAGATGCTTAAGATCTGTGTAATCTAAAATCCAAGGTCCAGACAGACCCTCAAGGGCACCAAGCTTTCACTGATATTCATGTAGGTGGCAATTAAGAGCAAGACTCATGCAAATGCAGGTAAGCACCACAACACCTAGCTTTTAGACCTCCCTGGTGCAGAACCCAAAATAAGAATGGGCATATAGAGATTACAGCCATTCTGGTAAATTAAATGTACCCAGAAGCATACTGTCACAAAGGCCAGCCTGCATCGAAGCTTTCAGCGATGGGGAGCCACATGCAGACTGCCTCCTTGGAGAGGCCCTGGACCATTCCGGCTCCCAGGCTGTGGCCAGATGCTCTTTGGCAGACTGAGAGCTGACACAAGCCAACAAAGTTTCCAGGAACTATTCGGACGAGTTAAAAGTACACATGACTGAATTACAGTTTCCCTAGAGCCTCCCTGGCACTCTGTAGCTGACTGGCACAGAGAGAGTTATGGGCTGTCTCTACAGCCTGTGGTGGAGACCAACAGTGGTGGGAGAAGATCCACCTTCACTAGGTGCCCTGACTGCTAGGCTGCAGCACGGCATGCTTGATGCACCCTTCTCCTAGCCCCAGGAACCTTGGGTTTTTTTGTACATTCAACTGCTTTCTCATTATTTCTCTCAACCTTGGGCAACTCCCTGCTTTGCTGGCCAGCCACTGTGTGTCTCAGATGTTTATCTGCCTCTGGGCAGTTTCTGGGGAACCTGAACAGCATGGAGCATGAGGCAGAAAATCCTGCGAGAGCTTCGCTGTTGTGTGCTCAGCTAAGCGACAGCAAAATCCCTCACTTGCGTTTTTTGCCCTTTAAAATGTTATCCCTATAAAAACTGGACAGAGCTAATGTGGCAGCTTTGAAACCTTGTAATAGGCCGTGATGACATGAGCATCCCTGAAATTCCACCAGTGCTGAGGGCGAGGAGGTGGATATTTTTATTTACAGCTAGCCTGTGACCTGATCCCATGAAAGTATGCTTGTTAATAGGCCCGATATGAGCGGGATTACTCTCATTACTCCCATAGTGAGCCCACCAGCAGAATAAACATTGGCAGGATCAAGTAGCAGATGAGTCATCTTTTCCAAACACAAAAAGCCAGCGAGCCAGTAAATAAACATGTTAGTTAAATTAACTATCACACACAGACTCCATATATATTTAAAACAACCTTGGGATAGCCACCGCCACATACTAAAATACCATCTAGATCTCTGTCCTAACACAAGCGTCTCCAGCTAACACCGTCCCGACACGCAGCAATGCCTCTGCCGCGGCTGTCCCCAGCCAGGGGAATGCTCCTCCTAATCTGAACCATGTGCCAGTTGAGTGCCAGCGGATAAACTAATCGAGTCCAGCAAGACAAACGTCTGCAGGGTTAACTTCTGCTCTCCTTCGCTTCCTCTACAACCTGTTTGAAGTCTGTGGGGTCATACTAAGTAAACTAGAAGAGAATTGTGTTCGCAACGTCTCTGGTGTAAACATAACACTACCATATTCCCCCACGGGCATTTCAAATAACTTTCAAGAATCGGTATAAAAACATAACCATTAAATTAATAAAATAATGTTTAAGCTGGTAACTCTTCCCTGAGGGTTTAAAACCTTTCTTTTTTTTTAACTAAAATTAAGTAGGTGAACATCTCCTGAGTAAACTGATCTTAACAGTGCAAGGATGAGGCAAAGCAAAGCAGGGCAGGATGCCTCACCAATGCAGAATTCTTCTTTGTAATAGTCTTCTGCTGTTTTTTTCAGACATTCTTCACAGGACCAATCAATAAACATCTGATAGGATCACGCCATGATCAATTAGACCTCACCTATGGGAAAGTTTTACCAATGTTCAGTCCATGTTTTTCTTGTTAAATTTTATGCTACTGCTCCTTGCTGGCTCCATCACTGGCACCCTTTACAGTGAGGACCTGATCACATCAACAGTGTCTTTCAAGGCCAGATTCAGTGCCCATGGAGCAGTGGGAGCCCTCCCAGTTACTACAGCGTGGGTACTGGTCTGGGCATCCTGGGCCTGTCTTCTAGTCAAAGCAGAAAGACCTGTTGTCATAGGGAGATATGAGGTCTTGTCCTCCAGCAGAAAGCTGGTGTACTTATTTCCAAGGACTTCTGATTTAGGGTCATTCTGATTTAAGGTCATTCTGGGCAACAGCTAGGGCCTGTTTTTCAGTGAGGCTGAGGAAGTCAATGTGTATAACATGCTTATTGTCTGTGAAAGTCAGATACATGTGTAGGGATATACACAGATGTGTTCAGCGTTGGGGAAAACAGCTGTTTGGGGAGTTTTGATGAATATGCCATCACTGCGTATGGATAGTGTGCCTTTCAAAAGAGAGAGCTGTGTGGTTTGTATGGACTTTTGTAGCCTGAGGTGTTAACTTCTAAATCTTAATGAAGCAAATTTTTGGGGTCTTCTTTCCTCTCAGCACTGGATTGTCCACAAAGACACATTTTTCCCGTTGTATTTCATTCTTAGAAGAAAACTGCAGCTGATGATGATGCTTGTTGATATTCCTTCAGCTCTAGCCTTATTTTGACAGCATTGTAAATGAATTATGGGACCAATTTTGGCTGTACCATTAGCCATTGGTGCCATTTTCATGGTGATTTTGACACTCTCTCTAGTATCTTCTTCAAAGCTCTGTATGGGCTGGGTGCCATGTGGTTTGACGGTGAGCTTTCCCATTGAAATCCATACAAGTCTAGCACATGGGCAATTTCACAGCATGGAAGCGATGTTTCCAAAAATGTACAGTGTCGATATCTTTTCCTTGGGCATGGGGCCCACTCGCTGCCTTCTGAGCTGAAAAACGCTCCAGTTGTAGCAGTGGCTTTGTGCAACTTATTTAAGGAGCAGAGTCTCAGCTGCTGCAGACTTAATAGCTCCACTGATTTCTGTTTCCACCTGATAAAATTACAGCTCGTTTGTTTGCTTGTTGGTTTCATTTAAGGTTTGAATTGTGCTTGATGATCCTTACAAGATCCATTTCCTTCTGTGTCTTTTGTCAAGACATTGGTGCTGAACTGGGTTGAGCTGCGATGTGGGAACTCTTCGTCTTAAATTAACTGTTGGGTGAAATTGTGACGCAGGCTGTGGCAACGGGAGAAGGTTGACAGCCTTTGGTGGGGCTCCGATTCTGAGTGCCCGGTCATCTGTCCCTCAGTCCTCTTACCTGTGTCACAGGAGAGCCCACAAGATAATGAACATTTTGATCTGGGAATAAAACCTCAATATTGGAACCCAGCACTAGGGACAGTCACGGCTCTGAATGTTTCCTGACCATTTAGCAGGACAAAACACACCAGAGCAAAGCAAATGTAAAATGTTACTGTTCTTGTTTTGTAGAGCCACTCCGTATATGTATAAGGTTCTTCTCCACATGGTTTGATTTCAGCAGTCTAAGGGCACAGCATGCACGGCAGTGAAGAATCAAGCTGTGTCATTTTAATATGGAGTTTTAGCTGTGTTTCATTTCAGTCATATTTCACAGGAGGCTTCTATGACTGACAGGCACCATATAAATAAAATATATGAGCATTTCAAAAGCATAACCTGTAGGTTGCTCTATTGTGCTGACTACAACATTTGCTACTAACATTCTTCCTCAGCCATAAATACAATGAATCAATGAAGCTGCTGGACATGGTGGTTTTAAAACCAGCCTATAAACTAAACATGTAAAAGGTATATAAAACATAAGGTAGAATACATATATATACACACACATATATATGCCAGTTACTCACTCACTGTCAGATATTCACATGGTACAAAATACCAATTTCTTCCTTCTCAATCACGTACTCTTAACAAGTGTAAAAATAAATTGCCGGTAAAAATAAATCAAGTGACTCAGTTGCCCATGTACTGTGAACTGTGATATGCCCTGCTTGTCAGTAGGTGTCATGCAACACCACAGTTTTTAAACACCTGGCTCGCATGACAATGTCCCTTAAAGAGGATATTCACCTCCAAATGGGTTTTGTTGGGTTTTTAAGGTCACAAATATTCTCATTTGGGTGATGAACAAGTGTAATGCGAGCATCCACTAATGAGGAACTGCAACTCATTCCCGTCTCTTTGGTTACAGGGTGGGTCGTGTTTGGAAAGGCAGCAGTAGCCAACACAGCAGTGAGCTGCGTAGACAGGGTAGCAGAGAAGAAGAGAGCTCTTGCTGGAGAGTCGAAGCACAAAGGCACCAAGCCTAATACCTGCTCACCTCTATCTTCCCTTTTCTTTTCCCTTTTCTCCCTGTGCCCCCAATAATCCAATAAAAACTCTTTTGTTTCTGTCATAGCTGCAAACACAACTCAATAATGTCGTCATACAGATCAGCCAGCTCAATTTTTCTCTAATCCAATCAATAAAATGACCATGCTGTGCTCCCTGCTCCAATTTAAAATTGAGGATGATAGCCTGAAAGAAGTAGATCCCAGTCTGCTGCTGATCAGACCTTAGGGTATCATTTTGTTCAGTTGCTGTTTTCACAGCTTGGTCATACGGACATTGAACCTGCAAATGCAGCAGTGAAGCTAAATGAAGTGGGGAGCAAAGGAAAAGTTGCATTTTACAGATTTTAGGCTGACTGGAGCCTTCAAAGAGCTCATGGGATGCCCCAGCCATGAGTGCAGTGAGTGCCTGGGTGCCGGTAGGAAGGAGGAGGGTTCAGTCACATGCCTGGCATGACATGTGCGAGTGACGTGCGACCACAGGGATTTACATTTCTGTGCCCCAAAACCTAGATCGATCCACAGCCCTGAGAGGTTCAGACTGCCCTGAGACAGGCCATTGGAGATAGCGGTTGAGATCACGCAGGTATTTCCATTCCAGCTCCCTCTGGCTAATTCCTGATAACACTTAGAATGTCTATTGATCAGGGAGAAATTATTCTATTTGCTCCTGCAGTTGAAATCTCATTTGATTTGTTGGCATGAAGCCATCACCAGTTTTTAATATGAAGAGAATGATTTTTTTTTTCAACATCTATAAAGAAGAAAATTGTTGCAACTCTTTTTTTTTTTTTAAACTCTTTTAATGCCAAAGCAGCTGGGGGAAGCAAGTCTGAATTTGTCAGACAGATAGATAGCCCTTGTTGTAGAGAAGTGTCTTGGAGTGTTCCGGTTAAAATTGTTTTTGATTTGCCAGAGTTAAGAGCTGTTGAGAATTGCACACGCAGTAAATGTTTTAACACTGATAATGCTGAGCTGGGAACTGCTACCGTAGCTGCAGTCTGGCCAAGTTTGCTGAGGCATGGGATGTCAGAGGCCCCCGGGGACTGTAAACCAAAGGGGCCAGGTGGAGGGATCCTGAACACTAAATGAAGTGAACTGGAGCCAAAAAAGTGACAGAGTCCCCATGGGGATCCGACCTCTCAGACCTCTACTAAATCCAGCCCTAAGTCAGGGTGATTTTCTTTCTGCTGCGCAAAGTCACGCTCACTAGGGGAGATGCCATGCTGGTGTCGCCAGTAAGGTAGCAAAGTTCTCTGAAAGCGTATTGATTTTGCACAATGTAAGATACTTCATGGAAAGAGAGAGATTTACTGTGTGACTGACAGACAGAATGGCAGGTAGCTGTGTAATCGGAGAAAATGCAGTCTACTAGCAGCATCTTACACGGTCCTTTATTGTGAAAACACGGCGCTCCCAAGAAGGACTGTTATTTTCTCTTTAAAAGCTCTTGGAACAGCTTCCCAGCACCACATGCAGTATTGCAGTTAGTGAACTATTGGGCTAAGTAGCTTGGACCAATGTTTTGTTAACGGATATGTGTTACTAATAGTATATTTATTGATCTGTCACTTGAACTGTGGCCAAATCTTGACTCTAGTCAGAACCTCTGGAGTGGCTATAAACTGTGCAACGCCATGGCTGTACACGACATCACCCCTTTCCCCAGGGAGTGCATTACCTCCTATTTATGTCATTGTGTCTGCGTCCTGTATATGGCTACAGCATATCCATCTATAGGTCCAACGCCTGCTGGTGAGGAGAGAGAAGACACGATGGTGGTAACGTAGTTGTCTATAAGGTTATCAATAAAATCTATAGATTGAGAAAAGGATGCAAATATGGAGCATTCAAGCAGCTGGAACAGAGAGAGATAGAGAGAGATGTGAGAGAGAGAGAGAGAGAGTGAAAGGCAGAACTTAATTCATGTGATGTATTCAAATATATGTCTGACAGATACACAACTTCCAGACATATTAAAAGGCAGCAGAAAGAGAAAGGTGGATATGCATTTACAGACATATCCAGTTCTCTAAGCAAGAGAAAATATGTAAATATAGCAAATAGCTTAAAGCAGCAGAACTAGTGAAGGCTGGTTTCCTATGGATTTGTGTCCTGGCTTGACTATACAGCATATAATAAAGTGTGAGCTCCAAATGACTATTTCCCACGTCTGGGAACCTGACAGGATTTTCTACCATCTAAGAAAGGGTTAGACAAAGCTTGTGCTGCAACCTATCCTTCAGTGGAGATGACAGCACAGCTCTTTCCTCTATTTGGCTGCCGATTTTCATTAAATCTGTAGGGATACAGTACCTCTGAGATTGTCAAACATGGTTGAAATTAGTCAAGAGGTTGAAAATTTATTAGTAACACATATACATATATACATGCACACACGTGCAGCACGTGCTTTCAGGAGCAGGGGCTCATAGGAAGCCAAGCTAAGAAGAGTATGTAAAAAGCTCTCTGATCTCTAAGCTGCTCATTCCCAGTGTGAAGCAAAACAGCAGAATGTAGTTTATTAAAATATTTGACAGTGTGTTCTTAATTTAAAATCTGGTTCTTTCTATAGGAGAAAAAAAGAGGTGCCCCTCTCAAGAGCTGAACAAGAGGCAAATGTGTAACTGGTCATAGATTTGAAAGCTGGAGGACAATTACGCTCATGTAGTCCCATGTCCTATATTGTTCATGCCAAAGAGTGTACAGGCGAGGTAGTTCCTACATACATAAGGCAAAGTAGTGCCATAGGTTGAGTAATATCTTGGTAAGACTATACCTGGCGTCCCATACCCAATTCTACTGCCGTGCAGTAACAAAGAAGAATTCAACCTGCCATGAGGCAGAGCAGGCCTAGTAGGATGTTCAGGAATTTTAGCATTTATTTTTTGAGGGGAGACTAGGACAGGTTGACTTGTTTAGCTTAGCAAAATGGAGGCTGGGAGAGAATATGGTAATTCTCTATAAAAATATCAGAAAGGCAGGTGTGAGCAAGGCAGAAGTGGCAGTTAAACATAGAGACTATTGCTAGCATAAGAGCTCATGGCTGTAAAATAATCTTCTAAAATGAGACCAAAAGTTGAAAGAAGCTACTTAGTAAGCAGAGGAGTTAATTCCCGGATCTGCATTTTAACAGAATTAGAAGTAAATAGCAAACTTATTTTAAGATGTAGCTTGATAAAAGATCGCCAGGAGGATGTTTGATGCAGCGATATGTGACTAAAAGAACTTGGACTTTACAGCCCAAGGTGTTCTCCATCCTCATGAGGTTCTCAAGGACTTCATTCAGCAGTTCAGAGGCTGGAAATTTGGGACTGAGCTTTTGGCTTTCACTATGTTGGAAAAGCAATGTGCCATAGGGTAGGTCTGCAGTGCAAAGCCACATTCAGCATTGAAAGAGAATGGGGATCTACCCAGGAATAAAGGAGAATTTAAGCTCCTTCCCCTACACGCCACACCAAGTGGCATACCATGCAAGCCTCCAAGTGATACGGTTGCAGCCCCATCACCGCCCGCACTTAGCCTGGCACCATGTCAACTCCGGCTTAAAGCCTATCCCATTAGCAAGAAGCACAGTGCTTTTTCCTGTTTCATTTCTTTATCATTTTCTTTGCTCATGCCCTATTTACTGGGCTTGTAAAATGTGTGTAGCCTACAAGTGGCAGGAAGAGTTTGACTAAAAATATAATTAAGAGAATTCTGTACAACACAGACATGGAAACTGCAGAGGGCATCAGCCATAATGGCAGTGCTGTTGGACATACATAATTGAATGTCATTAAGCCACCCAACAGCATTCCATGTTACGTGGGTTTGATTTTTTTTTCCCCAGAGACTGCTGAACAGATTGGTGGGAGTCTGAGGGGAAGAAAACAGAGAGAATTATATTCTGACTTGCACCCTAGATGCTGAGCCTCACTTTCCACCAGCTCTCCAGCCTGAGATTGTTTCTCCCAATGCATAGGTGTAGGAGAAATCTCATTCCTAATGTGGCATATAGGCTATATTTCAATCTCTCTTTATGTTTATCAGTAGCATAAATCTCTTTTCTTACAGTGCAGAACATCTCTTGGAGGCAGAAACTCATTGACCACATGCTGCAGCAGTTGGAGAGGCATGCCTACTAATTACTGGCACTCTGCAGCACTTACATCAACATTTGCTGTAGCAAGTAATAATAATGAGCCACAGCATGGGGCGGATCACACAACCAATAGCTTCCTTCCTACTTTTTGGTTTTTACCCTAGCTTTTTCTGTTCACTTTCCAACTTTGCACTCTGATCACCTCCCTCATCCCTGGTCCATGAACAGGCTCCAGGTCGGACAAAACTTCCAAGTTGGAACGAAGGAAAATGAAGGCACTAACCCTGTCTGGAAATTTGTCTGAGACACAGATTTCCCCTGAGCCACTCTCGCATATTTCAAAAAGTATATTTGGGTTAATGTTCCCCAAGGTATGGCAGGCCTGGCTGTGACAGCATGAGCTGGTGTTAGAGAACAATTTTCCTATATAAATTGAGCAGAAAGCCTTTGTAGATCATAGGCAAAGAAAACTGGTTGTATGTCCATCCAGTTCTGAGGGGTTAGCCATCTTCATTCAGACTAGAAAGGTATCATAGGAACTGGCGGTGCACAGAGTTACCAGAGTGAATCAGTGAGGTCTGCTTAAATCAATGGAGATCCAATGCTTTAAAACATACGTGAATGTTAGGAGAATGGAGGTTTTATATGGTTAGCTCTTTGTGGTGGCCTCCTGTTCATCTCTTACATCTCTGCAAGTTCCTTGAAATCAGGTAGTATCAGCAAAGGCTGGACAACTTACAGACAGCTGTGGTGGATGCTTCAGGACACTGCACCAGCCCTCACCACCCTTATAACATACATTTCCCTCCAGATGTTTCATAGGTTATTTCACACCGACTGACGTCCGTGGTCTGAGAGCTATTGCTAATGTGCTGGACTCACTCGTGTTTTGCTCTGGTTTGTGACAGTGTCACCCTGCCTGAAGCAAGGGACTGCAGCAGCACGAAGAGCAGAGCATGGTGGGTGCCTTCCTCCTTTCCTGTAAATTGTTCCTGTCCCCGGTCACCTTTCCATCCAAGTGATCTTGGAGAAGTCAGCTTTCTCTGTATGCCAGCGTGAGCAGTTGCCAGTCCATCTAAGGCAAAGCCCCTCCAGCATCAGCTCAAGAGCTCACCGCCTCTTCCTGCAGTACATCAAGAAATTAGATGTAACATCAGAAAGTCCAGCTCATATCGTGTTCTTGGGTTGGGCTATATGAAGGGTGACTCCCAAAGGGTGCCTAAGCCCATACCCTGGATCCTCCCTCACCAAAAATTACCTCCTTATTACTTTTATACGTGGTAGAACAAATCACCTTCTTCTTTTCATCCACAGGCTCCCTTATCCCCTCCTTAGCCGAATTACTGTACACCAGCAGTTTGGAGACTCACGGAGATGCTTTCAGCAACACGTGCTTGGCTCCTGCGACAACTCCATGGAGAGCACTTGCATGCCAGTGCAGAAAATGAAGCAAAGTACACACATGCAACATGCAAAGCCTAAAGTTTAACTGCTTTATCTTCTAGTCTCACATATTTTCTTTCTTTCTTATTTTGGTTAATACTTAAAAAACCACTACCAGTACTGAAATAATTGCCAGTATCTTGGCTAGCAACTTGTGTTTTCGAGCTTAAGAAGCTAACGCTGGTCATAACACATCAGCCTGAAGGGGTGTGTTGTCCAATATCCTATTTCTGAGAAAAAGCAAGGGAGGAGCACAGCCACATACACTGGTACTGCCACGAAATATCCTCCCTGCCTCCACCAGCTCAAGGACTACACCGGCTGTGCAGGCAGTTTTTGTATGAATGATAATGTGATATATGCTCTCTATTTTTAGTTAGCCAGCACATATAAGAAGCTTCTAGGATTTTAGTCTACTCAAGTAGGAGGCAAAAAGATTTTTAGACATTATTTATTTCTATATACAAAGAGGAAAGTACTGTTTATTTCCCCCAATGTATTCCCATTTTCCTCTTATTCTCAAGGTTCTTCGTACTGGAAAAGTAAATATACCTGTGAGTTAAACACATCTTTTTAGTTGAAACTGATATGAGGACTCACTGAAAAAATTGGCAAAACGCTGCCTCAGTTGAGTCTGATTTTTTCAAAATAAAAATCCATATTGATGAATATTTGTTAAATCAGAAGATGGATGGTCAAACAACCAGGTAAACAGTGTGAGTTTGCTAGCTGTTTTCCCAAACCAGAGCCAAGATTTTTTAATAGTGCCAAACATGAACGTCAATAAATGCCAAAGAAAGTCTGTACAGCACACAACAGGAACTTTTAGGGGTCCTACCAAGTCTAGAAATCACGCTACGTGCTCTGACTGTCCTTTCCCAGCACTTATCTATTGATCTGCTACATACGTATGTGCTAGAGCATAGCTTAGTTGCCTAATTTGAAGTATTACTCAGTCTTCAGCTTCCACTGATCTCACTGGTTAGGTTTCTGGGGGAAAAAACCCCCACCAAACAAAACAAAAAGATTTGGCTATCTTTTCAGGAGTCTAGATGTGGAGACAGAAAAATAGATACTCAAATCCTGGCACCAGATGTCTGATGGCATGTTTGGAGAATTAGTAAGACTGGATAGACAAGAAAAATGGAGAGGAAGGCTTCACCCAATATAATAGGAATGTATCTGCAAGCAATTATTATGTCATTATAATTTCACAAACAATACATATTAACTGGTACACAAATCTCCGTAAGTGCTGAATGAAATGTTAAGCATTATATTGCAAATGCTTTATCACAAGAGACATTTCATGACATCAGAAACTAGTTTTCCTTCCACTCAATTATCTCTATTAACCGGTAATGTATACTGAATCCCTGCCATGCGTTTCGTAACGCTGATCCTCATTAACTGAGTAAACAGAAATACAGCCTCATTGGCCAGGCAACTCAAGTTACCAGAAAGCAGACATCGCTCTGGCCAGAGATCATCCATCATCAGTCCCTATGCCAGGGTATGAAGCTAACATGTAATTAATAGGCACTCGGGGTGAGCAGGACCACAGATGGAGTCTGGAGCAAGCACAACGCTTCCGCAAAAGCCCACGGCTATGGCAGGATGCAAGACTTTGCTTTATAGGAAGCATTTTACAGCATCAGGTGGATTTCAATCCCCCCAAAACCTAGAGCAATTTATAAAGCAGAACGACATAAAACCAAAAAGCGCAGAGCACACAAACACATAACCCGCTTTTGTTTTCTCCCATGCAGCAGTGCAAAATTGGACAATTATCCTTCCCTTGAAAGACTTGAATTAATAATGACATTTCTAGATCTCTATAAATGGGTAATTCTCACACTGTCGTGTAGTGGACCTGATGCTTATTAACTTTGACCTCATGTATAAAATGCTATCAAACCAAGGACCCGCTTCAGAAAAACAGGTTTAAGTGCTGCAATGAAGTTGTGTTGGGAGTAAAGCTCATATTTAAATACTTTGCAAAGCAGGGGTGTCATTATGGGTTGAAAAGCAGCCTGGACTTCAACGGCTCTGACTCCAGAGCAGCTGCATCCGCTTTGTCCCACTCTGGAGTGGTTTGAACGGCCGAGCGGGGAGCACAGCTGTGCAGACACAGCCCCAGCCCCAAAATCCAACGACTTCAGTTCTGCTGGCCCCGCTCCCCTCTTCGGTATAATTGCATGAGCACAGCTTGAATCTCTTCTCACTTCTGCAAGTGTAAATCACAAGTAAATCCTCTGAGGAGGGGACTGAATAGTGGAAATGGGGAGAGAGTGAGGCCAGCTCTTCGCTCCGTAGGTACTCCGTAAAATCACACCAGCGCTGGAAAAACAATCCCTAGGAAAAAAAAAATAAAAGGGAAAAAGGTTTCTGTAAAACTGTCACGCACAACAGCTCAGGATTTCCTACTGTGCTTCTGTCATCACCTTCTGATCACCCTTTAACTTTGTAGCTTATCTAATTCTTCCTGAGTTTGCCGAGCCCGGTTCTCCCCTGACAACACTTTAGTGTAAATCCACCGACTGCGGTTACACATGATTTACACCAGCAGGAGCGGGCGAGTGAAGAAATGGCCCCGGTAGCCCTTACCTTCCCACCACTGAGCACCTTTAACTCACAAAGACTAAGGATCACACCCGGCAACTTGTCCCTTGTGGATGGGGTTGTACAGGCATGGAGTCCATTATGGGATTTATTAACGGAGAAGGTGGTGATGGCAGTGCTGTTCTTCCTGCAATTTGCATAAAATCTGTGCAGAAAGAGGGAGAAAAATTGTGAACATCTGGCTATACCCATAGCCAGGACAGAATTCCATTACCATGTTGGCACGAGCCCGTGAGCACGGCACTGCTAAATAATTCATTAAATTAGCAGAAGTTGCACATGGAAGATGTACACTAATCTAACGCAGAGGAACACTGTTCTCTATGGCAGAACAAGCTTTACAAGAACGAGGTATTTACCACCTGATGTCGAACCAAAGCCTAGAAGGATACCGTTCTTCCTCCAGTGAATTTAGTATATGATAAAAGCTCGGGGGAGACCCACTGCCTGGTCCCGTGGATGCTCATTCTGCATCACGGGGGACGAGGAGAGCTGCTCTCCCTCCCCATGGCAGTTGTGTCACTGGGCTGCAGAAACACCCTGCCCAAGCACTGTCAAGACAGAAAATGTGATATAAGCAGGACTAACACCACGTGTCACCCACTTGGCGTAGCAGCTCGCCCAGCATCGCTCTCTAGATGAGGCTGATGAAGAGCCCTCAGCCAGGCAAGACACGCGGCTTCTGCCCCCCCTTGAACTCTTCCACTGCACGGGTGGATCTGTCTCCCAGCCACTGGGCGAGAGCCACGAGGCCAGCACAGTGAAACCTGGGCACGAGGCTCTGTAGGGGACGCAGAGCTCCCCAGGGCCGGATCCAGCCCACGAAGAGCCCAGGCTGAGGTCCTTACCTGTCTCAGAGGAGCTGGGAGCAAGTCCCGGGGCCGGGACTCCTGCTGCGGTTAGCGCATCTCCCCACTCGGCGAGGCATTTCCTCAGGATGTGTCATGAGAAGTCTGGATGTTCCTGGTGCCTGCAAGCAGTTCAGGCACTCGCAGGATTAAGCCGTAGAAGAATCTGCTTAAACAGCAGCAAGAGCATAACCAGAAATCAGCATCAGCTGGAGAACCCAGACAGAAGCAGCACAATGTTGGTCACTTATTCATGATTAATTCAACCATCTCTAATTTGCCTAACATACAGAATTTGCATTTACTCTGAATTCGCTGTATTAGCTTCCATACAGCATGACATTGGCTCCCTGCAAAACCCATTTCTCATTTCTTTGTAACCTAAATATTTCCAGCCCTTTTTCTTTCCTTTTTTTCTCTTTCTTTATTTTTAAGGCAATGAAATCAAGTACAGTTCCTCTCTATTGTTTTGCAAACAACTGCTGAGTAAAAGAGCAAAACTGTGTCAGATCTGCGTATCACCTGGATGAATGCTGTTCTCAGAAAGGACAGTGCTTTCATCTTAATTGCTAGCTAGCAACAAAAGTGTTGGAGTTCAGCACTTCAATATAAATCAATGATGGAAAAAAATAATAACAATTTACTAGAAAAGAGAGTACCTTTTATTGTGGGTATTTTATAATGCCGCAAAGGTAGGAGAATTACATAGCCTACTTGCTCTGCTAACACAATATTTATAAATCCCTATTATGCCAGTTTCCATCATTTTAAACTTTTTTTTCTATTTCTGAGCAATTTGCAAACAGTTTTCTGTGTTCTCATAAAGACTGAAATACAGATACCTTGCAATACCCAGTACTTGTGAGTTTACAAATGAGCTGTACAAAGCACTTGTAATTTAAAACTTATTTTTTTGAAAAACATACACAGCTCTGAGACCGTAGAGCTATAAAATATCACCCTGAATGGGCATGTGATTCATTGCACTGCATTTAATGTCAGGGCTTTCATTATTTAGCATGAAACCTGGTCAGTGTGGCTGGCCCCACTCCAACGGGTACTACAATTCCTAAACTCACCCCCTCATAATCGTGTAGCCTGATCTAGTGGTCGCTCAGCCCAGTGCAATGATTACAGTGCTAAAAAGGGGACTAGTGATTTGAAATATCCATCCTTACCTTAAAAGAGCTTAATCTCAGAGATAGGGAGAGAAACTGAAGGTCTGTTGGGTGTGCAGAAGTAGAGGTGCCTAAGACCATGGACGCCAGTGGATATCACCTTTCCCAGGACAGAACTTTCTATCACAGAGCATTAAACTGAGAATTGCTTTAAAGAAAACAGTCTCTAATTAAATAGGATTAGTATATCTTGTCATTAAAGATTAATCTTTCTGGCTAAAATGCCAAGGCTTTATTATAAACAAAACCAGCCTTTTCCATAAGTCCGTGGTGATCGAGTGTTTTGAATATGTACCCACACGCCAGTGTGAACCACTCACATTACCATTTGAAGTTGACATCCAAACTTCTCCAGCAGCTGGTCCCTGTATCCAATTAGTTTTCTTGACAGGACCTGAATATTAAGTTGTTGTGGGTTTTAATTAAATATTGAAGAATTATGGTGACATGGCATGACAGCCTACTGCAAAATAATTTACAATATCCTGTTACATTGTTATTTTAAAACAATTTTCCTAGCATGTTTAATCTTCTTAAAACCTGCTGCTAAATGAAATTACTGTATTTTGCTATATATCAAATAATGATAAATGGCATCTTGCATTTACATGTGCCTTCCATATCCAAGGAGCAGAGTACTCACTCCTCTTTACCTGCCTCCCTCCTTCTCTTAAAGAGAAAAACATTGCTTTCCATCGTTGAGAAGCCTGAGTTTTTTAGAAGAGATCCTCAAGGGAGTCACATATTTTAAAAACCGGGCTCACGCTGAACATGTGCTATTACCATCAAAGGCAGAGAGGTCAAAATGCATATTACAAATCTGCACAAACCTTCTTTGTCTAACAGCTCAGGTCAAAAAGTGCCAGTTCATGTGTCTGATGTTTTGATGCAGTTTGTGCATTGGCTGATAAACACATCACAAAATCCACCATTCAACAGCAATTAGGTGTGTAGTAAAATGGGCTGGATCCTGTCCTCCCTTTCAGCTGCAAAACCCCCCAGAGCATGATGAAATTCCTTGGGTAAGCGCAACCCAGAGCAGGATTTACCCGGCAAGTGCCAGTTTCAGCAGGTACTGCGTCAACCTGGTCTGGAAATATCTATAGAGCTGGGCTGATGCTTCTTTTCAGGTTTTTATGCAGTGCCCATCCCCTCATTAGCCAAGCAGTGATCCACTGTGCTTATCCTTCCACTCACCCTGAGACTGTGTGTTTAAATAGACCTTCATGATACCAATATTTGAATATCACTGGCTATCTGAATGACACTAGAAATCAATGTTTTAATCAGCTTTGTTTGAACTAAACCAGAGGAGGAACATAAGATCTCTGAGCACACAGTATATTTTTCAAAGGTTAGAAAGATCTTTTTTCCAGCACGAACAGGAAAAATGCAGAGTTAATTTTGACAGCACGGACACTGCTGCCATTGTGCAGGCAGAAACTCGAACTTCCCAGCTGTCTTGCTGGCTCAACACTCCATTAGACGTTTGAAAGGGAAGAATACATGCTGGAAATTTTGTTTGGAGGAGTAGCTCAAGGGCAGAATGTTAGACTTCTTTCACAAACAGCGTTCTGGAAGCCACATTATTATTATTATTATTATTATTATTACTATTATTTCTGTTCTCCCTTTTATAATCTCCAGCTTCCAGGGACATAATGACACACTACTGTTTCTCAAAACCATTAGCATGGCAAATGAAACTTGGGCCAGCATCATCAACAGTAGCAGCTAAAAGCACGCAGCACTGGTGCCATTTTTTAGCTTTATGAAGGCTATAGCATATGGCTGGCTCGGCTCGCTCCCTCTTCCTCAGACCATGAAGAGCAGGGACCGCCCAGGCAATGTCAGCCTGCTCCACCGCTGGAGGGAAAGCATTTCAGCAACAGATGGGGGGGAAGGAATTATTTCTGGGCAGCGTGATCTTCTCTTCTCCACCTGCAGAACCCTGTTGAGTTTCTACAGTGATATTTAGTACCTGCCTTGGTAGCGCATCCCCACAGCTTATGTGCTGCCAGCAGAGCCGGGGACACACGAGTCCATACAAGTCCACACACGAGTCCACACACAAGTTCCTGGCTGAGACCCACCTCCCAGCTGGTGTCGTTTCGGGCATGGACTCGAGCAGAGCTCTGGTACTTGTTAAGAAGGAGAACCCCATAGCGTGACATACCTTTGTGCTACCCTACCATTACATAGTGTTTGGCCAGGCTGTCCAAAGGTTTACTCTCCAGAAGGTATCCCCAGCTCAGTTTTTGGGACCTAGTGGTGATGTGGGTAATGTGAGGGCAAGCTATCTGCAGGTTTTAACAGCCTTGCTAAGCACACAGGTCGTGAGGAGTGGCAGAATTCAATTTACTGTCTAATTTCGGATTGACAAGACAGACATTGCTTGCTATAGCAAGCAATGCCAAACTGAGCAATGCCATGCTAACCTGCAGCCCGAAAATAGGCAAGGCAGAGGTGCCTGTGGGCCAGCCTGGATGTCACTGCAGGAATCCTGCTCAGTGTCAGTCTTACCTGGTATGATGTAAGGAATGTCTGTCTTCTAAAGCAAAAATTATCAGCAAACCCAATAATTTCAATCCAGCTGTAAACACAGCAGTAAAAAGATGGATCAGGATGTGGGAAAGAACAATAGCATGGATCAAAAAAAAAAAGGAAATATAACACCTTCCTTTCTTAGTCTTTCTATTGAGCCTAGTAGCCTTCCCCAGGCACGCGGTTCGTTTTCTTTGTATGTTGCTTCAAAACATCTTCCCAGAGCAGGGCCGTTCCTCCATGGCACCCCTGCAGAGAGGTCATCCATGCTAGTGGCAGTCCTGCACATAGCATAGGTGACATCTTCATGCTGGAACAGAGGAAAGAAGTTTTACTGTCCCTACGTTCCACTTAATGTATATTCATCTTTCAAATTAAGTGACTAGGATTGCTGCCGTGGAAATGCTTTGAGGAGCCCATGTTACTAAAGTTTTAAAAGCATAAAGGGAACTATTAGTTTTTATGACTCCCAAAAGGCCATTCTGAGAGTTGCCCAAAGGGAATGCATGAGCAATACTTGAGAAGAAGAAATATTATTTTTCAATAATGTATAAAATATTTACTATCTGCCAGCGATGGGTGCTGAATGATTTGTGGATATTACTTTGACAGCGCGGTGTTTAAGGATGCATTTCACCCTACATAGGCAATCATCAGAGCAGTATATCAAAACCTGAAAATCTCCCGCCAGTATTGACTGCATCTGAAAACAAATGCATGTATAACTCACCATGTATAACTTACCTTAAAGTCGTGTGATTTTTTAAATATGTGCATACATATTGTACATATTTCCTGTTGGGCAAAACTCACAGCTGATATGTTTTGTTGCTCAAGAAAGAAAAACCAAGGTTTTATTTTACAACACATGCAGGAAATGTAGATGCCTTTCCCATTATTTACTTAGGCAGGGTGGCTGTACTCCATTCTGCCAACTGACAAATAAAAGCTTCCTCCCTAGTCAGAGCAGAGCAGAAGGTAGCCCTAGGGATAACTCATCTCTATCTTAGATCTTGTCTTCAGCCGGGAGGGGTTGCTCTCTGGAGGTGCCCACCTCTCGCCACGTGTCTCTGATGAGTTGCTTAGCCCAGAGACCATAGAAAGGAAGAAAAATGAATGTCTGCTGCTAAAACAGACATATTAGTATTTTGCATTTATTTGAAAAATATTTTCTCAAAGTTCTTGATCAGCATCCTTATAGCTTGTAGATCTGTGCAAAACTCCCAAGAACAGTAGAGTCTTTGCTCCACTGGTTTTAATCCATTTAAACTTGAGCCCAGTGGGCTGCATTTTTAATTCTGGTTTCCACTGAACTCAAACTGAGCTGAAAGGATATCATTGCTCAGTATACAAGAGTATTCAAAGCCCCAAGATTTTAATGGTTTCAGAGCAAGCAAGATAAATCCTTTCAGTTTCTCACTTTTTTCCCCAAATGTTATGTTTATTTTCAAACTCGTTTGAAACAGCAAATTTAAACAAAGACTTCACATTTGCAGCAACGATGTTGTGTAGATGTGCGTATAAAACTCTAGGCCACTCGGGCGATGTTATTCTTCTGAGCGCATTGCCTGGTAGTAACGCTGGACCTCTGGAAGCCTAATTACACGCCTCTGGATTATTCACAGGAGTGAAGCCTGGAAGATCAGGCTCTCCTAATGAGAGATCGCTTCACCCAAACCTGACATGTAGCCACCTCTGATACGGATTGTGGTAGCATTTAACAGTGCACAGCAAGATAAACCAACTAAATTAGGACAAGAAGTGGAAAAAGAATAATGCTGCCAACCGGAACTCCAGGGAGACTGTAAGTAGGCAGATTGCAGCTACCCGAGCTGTAATCGGGCCAAGGAGCCGGGGGGACTGCTGTCAGTAGCACAATAGTGGCTTCACTGTTCCAGTGATCTGAAGGAACTAAAACCTGGTTTATCTCTTACACCTCGTATTAAACTGCACAGCCCCCTTATAATTGGCTCGGGTGGGAGTAAAGAGCAATACCTTGGAGTCAGCTCTGTAGTTTGCAAAAGGGCCAGATGTAGGCTGCTACCTGGGTGCATCCTACGCAGCGGATGACCCAGCTAACCCTGCCTGGCTGCGTGCTCTGAAGGGAGGACTTAAAGCTCTAGGAAGTAATCTGCAACTATTACTGTTGCTATTACTTTTCCAGTGCTTGCTTGCTTTATGGAGCTGTCTGGGGTCATTAGGAAGTTTCTGGATTGTATGAGACTTTTAAACTCTTTGGGTACCTATGAATAAATGGAGCCACATGAAATCATAGCCTAAAGGAAATTAAGAGTCTGAGTCTAATACTGGATGCATGCCTGAAAAAATCTGTGAGTGCACCAGGAGGCTTAGATGCGCTCCCTCCATACCAAATTCCTAGTGGGTCCTTTGTGCTTTTTATCCTTTTCTGTTGCTCAGCTTCAGCCTGAGAGGGTTTAAAACGACCACAGCAGAGGCACCTGAGCTAGCAGGGCTAGAAAGCATCAGTCTCAACCTCTTAAGTATGAAAAGACTTCAAGCCATTCTGTAACAACCCTTTTGGTGGCTGCTCAGAGCAGTACAGAAAGCACTAGCAGAAACGTGAGGTTGGCTCCTGAACACCAGGAATGCGATTGTTTAGGCATCCCACGACACACCAGAATACACATTAATATTAATGAGAAAGCTCCCTCTGCTGAACTTCTCTTCGGCATTAATTTCTCAGCCAATCCACGTCCTGTGAGCCTGAAACCACACGCGGAGTCCACGTGAAGAGGGAGTCTGGCGTGTCACAAGGCTGAGAAGCTTGGAGCCCAAACCCAGCCCCTCTGGGAGGGTCCCCTTGGTCTTTGCTTGTGGAGCAGTCATTCCCTGTCGATGCTGACTTGTTGCGTGTGGCTTCTGCAGTTGGCTGGGATGTGTTGCGTGCCTGGCAGTGACCCAATTCAGTTATTTACTCCTGCATCACTACTGTGATATATCTGGCTTAAGGCGTCCAGCTTGTACCCCAGAGGTTCACATAGCCCTTCAAATAATAGAGCTGACCACAAGAAATCAGACTTTTCCTCCAGGTCTGGTGTTGGCTTCCCAAAGACTACCAAATGGAGTTCATTATGTGATGGATCAATCAAATGATTGACATCTTTGGCCCAAAATATCTTAAAGACTGCTTAAAGCCGTCAATAAAATCTGTACTCAGTAACTTCGCTCTTCTGCTGGAACTGGACCTCTCTAAAACTAGGCAAAGCTTATCTGTGGAGGAGACAGAACTGGTCAGCCTGCGACTGTGGAATGAGCTCCCTCAAGACTTAGTCTCCCTGTTTCTGTAACCTTGCCTTCTCTAAAATAAATACAGAGCAACATGTGCATTTTTCAAAGAAAACAAAGCCAAACAAAACCAAAACTGATAAAGCTGTACCAAAATAAGACATTCCAGGGCACACACTTCTCTCCAGAGGAGGGGAGAAGAGTAAACATCACATGATAGATATTAATCACATCACTTAAGGCATCAGTGCAAGGCATTCAGATACTGTCAAGACGAACCTATGCAGATTAAAAATCTGAATACTGAGCTATTCAGCCAATTTGTTGAATGGTGAGCTGTGATACTTCCACTTCTCCCTTAAAACCACTTTGGAACTGGAAAGCTGCAATGTCCTCCCTTTCTGTAGGGGAGATTGAGGGAGCTATTGACATCTACGACTGACATAGCTACCAGACAAATTAGTAGGAATTGTAGTAAAAATAGAAATAGGGGATGCCTGAATACATACGATGTATTTTTGGAAGTCAACACAGCTTTTATAAAGGTAAGTCCTGCCTTAGAATTCTATGACAGGCCTTTGAGGGAGCTGACAAACATGTGGGTAAAGGGGATCCAGTCCATAACAGCTTCTTCTTTGCCAAAGGGTATTCTGCATGAAATTTTTGTGCATGGTTTCACTGAACACCCGACAAGTTAATGGGAGAGGAAGTAACAATCATTTCTTGTACAGAAAACCTCTGAGCTGAAAACGTTTGAAAGCTGCTCCCAGTATCATGTATGCTTGTCTTGTTCTTATAGTCTTCATTATACAAACATCCTCGCTCTTCCCTACACACACAAGGATACCAAACTACCTAAGCCTTTGATCTGACCGTTCGCCATTTTATCCAGCTGTTGATCATTTCAGCACCTTTCATTAATCGGCAATAAAGGATCATCAGAGTAAGAAACGAAGTTGGGAATTTGGTTGGGAATGAGTTTGAATCTCTCTTTTCTCCATTTTCTTCCTCCTGGACTTTAGTCCTCATTAAATGGCCGTCGCTCTACTTCCCTACCTCACTGACGTGATGTGAAAGACTGAGAGGTGCCTTGACTTTGCAGTAATGAGGGATGGTAGACACCCTATTTACAGAGAGGGCAGAAAAAAATGTGTTGTAGGAATACAGACATGGTCTGTCCTTGGTTTTATGAAAGATAAAGAACAGAATTCACTTCAGCAGAATGCTTTAATGACTCCCAGGTTGAGAGCAGTGGAAAGAAATGTTACCTGGAAGCATAGTGGTGCGCAATAACACAGTGACAAAGAATCTCTTTCTTTTAATACGATCATCTGTGGTTCTGCTGATATAGCCCTGTAAGCCGTGTTGCTGTGAGGTAACGGAAGAAAGGTTACAATTTCCAGGCTCTCAGAGAAACCCAGTCATGACTTGATATGGCTTCTATCATGCCACTACTAGCATTAGCAGCCCAGAAGGAAAAAAAACTAGAGCCCTTCAAAAAGTTATTTAAGAGAGATCTGCAGGGAAACTGAATCCGTGCGAGCTCTGGTCTAGTTTAAGGACTATCTCTTTTAGAAGGGGTTAAACAGTTTTCTTCAGCAATATAAGGTAGACAAAACGTGCCCCAATTCATTTAGCTGCAAATAGGCATTTACTATCTTTTGAGATGCTTTTGGGTACCCAGGACAACCATGTGAGGCTGCCAGATGAGACTCCAGGTTTCCAAGGGACCCATCACTTTCGGAGGGTCACCTGCAGAGAAAGAGGTACCGAGGGCATCTGTGGTGGCACAATGAACTGCACTCAGTTTTTTACAGCCAGTAAGTTAGATTGAGCTGCTTTGCTTTTTGACCCCTGAGGACCAGAACGACAGCAGAGGGCTGCCCCACCGGTCAGCATGGACGGGACCTTTGGCCTTTGCAGTGACAGAATAGAGCTCTTCTGGTAGCTATGAATCACTGCCCACTGACAAGGCCCTTCAGCTTCACAGAGCTGATGATCTTTTCTTTTCAAAACTGTACTTTTCTACACTGTAAACCAGACGCCTTTTATCTCAAGCCCAGTGTCTATGTGAAAAAAATAACAATATACATGGCTCTACTTTGGGCTATAGCAACCACGAGATGCAGCCGTGTTGCAAGGAGCAGGTTCCAGAAACCAAGGAAGAATCAATGTCAAGCTGCAAACAGTGCAAGAGTCATTTCTGTTGGACAGCCTTTCAGCATCGATTAGATTTGTTTTCTATTTTTACCTGATTTATTGTGTTTTTATGTAAAGGGCTCAGAAAATCACTAGTAGATAAGTGCCCTGGAAATACAAATAGAAAAATATACTTATGTTCCTATTTTTCAAATCACTTCTTACAAGCCAAATCTTGTGGCCACAAGAAAGGTACATTGCATAGGTTACTAAGTGCATGCAGGGGAAACTGAAAGTGAAGCTGGGGTCCGCTGAGAAAAGCCTGTGATAAAAAGAGAAAGGCTAAGAACCTCCTGGAAAGCTGTAAATATAATTAAAACATGGAAAGGAGAATGTCAAATGGATTAAGGTTAATGGTTCACGGACTGCCACAGCTTGCTCATGAAGAGCATTAATGGTTTTATCAGAAAAGAGTGAAAAAGGAGACAGTGCATCAATCTGCCTCACTTCTGAAGCAATCTGCAGAGTGCCGGCTACCGACCTCAAAGACATTTCTTGACCAGGTCAAGAATGGCCACCTGAAGACTATGGTATATTAAGGTGAGGAGGGAAAAAGCCTTAGAAGCATGGGTCTGCAACCTGAAATCTAATTGAACCTCATCTGGTTTACAGTCTGATCCAAAAGAAAGTGTTGCAGGAAGCTTGGGCTGACTTGAAATATTATCTCAGAGCATCTCTTTCAGCTCCCTCCTGCATTATTCGGCAGTGTCTTTTGATACCGCTGTTCTTCTCTCAGTGATTTCAGACACAGCTGGCTTTCCTCTAGGCAAATGCTGGCTGGGGAGCTGGGGGAGAGGCCACTGAGGAGGAAAAGCCCTTGCTGTATGTGCTGTGCATGGAGAGGAAATCCTAGTGGTGTTCACATCATGTGGAGGGAGGTGGGAAAGGGGACGGGGGCTGTACACTGAGGAGCCAGATAAGAAATGGAAATCCCAAATCTGGCATGGAATGTGAAATAAAACCCCAAAACGGTAATACTTTAAGAAATGGTTCAGAAGTGTAAAGGTTCTGGTTTCTTCCAGGAATTACTAACACAAAAGTCAGTCTGATTTTGCTCAGCAGAAGAGAAACAACACCTAGCTGACAAGATAGCTCCAAGTACAGGAGATGACTAGTTAGATTACTCTGAACAAAGAAGGCTTTGGTGACAGCAAAGTTTCCTTTCTTGTGTCTCACATTCTTAACAGATGTTTACTGAGAGCACTTTTTTCCACTTGGTCGTTTCAAAAATCTAGTTCAAAGGAGTTAGGAATTCATGACCATCAACATAACAAAAGAAGTAATAAACTTATGCATATCAAGGCTGATGTGTCAAAAGCTCCAAAGACCCAAGCAAGCAATACAGTGATGTGCTATGATACAAATAAGATGCTGTGATCCATCTCAATAAATTCTTTTTGTTACATAGTCAGAGTGTCTCCGAAAAACACACCTTCTGAAGACATGGCTTCTCTAATAGAGAAAAACTTCCCTTACAAAGAGAGGTATCTGTTTTACAGGTATTGCAAGTGTTCTTTGTCAATTGGGCTTTTTTGCTTTAGCAATACCATTCCTATCCTAGTTTTGCTTGCCATGGTGTAATTTCTATCATAATAAGTAAGCAGATACATTTTTTTTTTTTGCACAAATGTAGCACCACCCCTCTAAAGATAGGCAGGCCCTTTTATCTTGGTTTTTCAGTTGTGGAAACAGAGACACCTTCACCTGCATGGAGGTAAGACCAATCTTTTCAAAGTGATCACTGCTAGTCCACATCCTTCTCTGATATGAGTTCATTTATCTTGTTAATTTCTATTTCTACATTTTGGTCTAATTTAGCTGTTTTACCATCACACACTAGCTTTACATCAAAGATGACAGCAAAACATATGCTTCCGGATTTGTTACCCTCCAAAAATGTTTTCTATTTTTAAAGAAGGAGTGGGATCAAGCAAAGACAAGGAGTTACAGTAAGGGGAAGATGAACGTGCTTGTTCACCACTGTACATTTTAAAACCTGAACAGGGATTAGTAAGAATGGCATCCATCTGCAACAGCCACAGAGACTAGTGAGGGTCACAGATTTCCTCAGGTTTGGTATGAGAAATCAAACAGTATTTATAGACCTACTGTTGTGCCCGGAGCTGCTTGGGGCTGCCAATGGGTGAAACAGAAGACCCCATATTTTTGGTTAAGTATTATAAAAAAATGACAACTGTGTTTCAAGAAGAGAAGTCATCTCCCTGGTACTGTCATCCAAGCTTTTGAATTCAGTCTACAAGCTCATGGACAAGCAGTGCAACTTTTGTCCATGCTGCAAGTGTACAATCACCATAGCAAGTGGTCTTCTGCACCACGGACTTGCTTCAACTTCTGAAACATGTCGAGGGTAATGCCAAGGAACCACCTGAGAGGTACAGTTGTGAGGCAGCCAGAAGATCATTAAAGCAAGGTCCACATTCATAAAAAAAGATGCTTCTCTTACCATATTTCATGGAAAATCATATTTGTTGGACAGCAGCCACTTGTGTCCAATAAGTGCCATCTGCCCCATTGCCCAATATCACATACCAGCTGCCATGCACACAATTTGACCAAAAATGGGTCAATCATTGTTTTCTGTGTGCCAGTTGACCCCCCTCAATGCTCAGTATAAGAGACGTGATAAAGTCCATTGGCATAGCCTCATAGTAACAGGTGAGGATGATTTGACCCAGCCCAGCCTTCTTACATGGATTTTAGTGTTAAAGCAGAGAAATTAATCTCCAGCAGTGTTCTTCCATCCATCCAGACACTAAGGTACTTAACCGACTCTAGTTGCCATGATTAGTTTAGCTGTGAACACTAAGGCATGCAGACAGAAATATGATCCTACCAAGCCTTTGGACTTAGGCCAGTCAGTCGTAAAGGCAGGGGAGTTAGAAAGTATTTTCCAAGCGAGGAGGCACACATACATCTGGGTAAGTTAGTGCGAGCAGGAAAGGATGGGCAGATAGCCACAACTTCTGAGGCACACATGTATTATTTTAAAGCAGTTTTCCTTCAGCCTGTCCGTCACACCCAAATTTATTATCTTCACATAAAACTCATTCCTTTCACAGAACTGGCTTCTCGTCATCTCTTTCTAAATTATATGGGATTCTCCAGCACAGTTTTGCTGTTTGGGAAAGGCACTATAATCATCTGGAGTAACAAGGCCAATTCACACAGAAATACTTCTCGTAGAAGCTCAGTATTAAGATGGTAATACACTTGAGGCTCAGTATTCCTGTGTCTGGGAGATACTGAATTTTGCTGGAGAGATTTACTCTCAAGAGCTAAATAAACGCCTACTTGTATGGGAGGTTCAATTGCCACATAAACTCGGCAGGTTATTGCCCTTTTGTGCCACTACTCTTGTGCCATGCCCTGATCAGCAAACAGCATTTATCCACCTTTGCACCTGCTTTGAGATCTCAGGATACGAACTGGTGATCAGAGATGGAAGAAAACCAAAATGGCAATTCAATATCATGGTAAACAGGGCTGCTAAATTCCTCTGGGCAGTGGCCTCTCCCGGCACAGTCTAAGCTCTTGCACGTTGTTTGGGTACGGTCCACGTCTGCGTTGGTCCAAATGCCTGAAAAATTATATGAGAAGGAGAAATAAGGGATAAAAGACTGAAGAAAAAGCTCATGAGAGTATGAGCTGTCTTTTAGTATTGCAGCTATTTAGCTAGTGACCCTCCTCAGCTGGCCACTCTCTCCCAAGGTGCCACCAGACATGTCCTGCGGGTCCAGGCACCGTGACTCACAGCCCGTCGGAAGAGGCGCAGCTCCTGCAGAAGAAGACAACAGTTTAATAGGACAGACTGACTCTGGAGATCCCCATTTCCCTCCTCTGCCTGTGTGCCTATCCTTTCTCCCAGCTCTCTTGAAGGTAACCCAAGCCGGTACTGCCAGCTTGCTTTTGCACTTACTTTTTGGGTTGTCCTTGACTGAACCAAATGCAAATGTAGAAAAATGTCAGGTTTGATACCGTTGAACACTTCTTAGTGTGATACAGAAACCTGCTGAACCAACCAGAGGCCAAGTTGTCCTGTTACATATGGGCCTCTTCTGCTTCAGGCAGGTGAGTAATCGCTTCGGGCATGTTTCTGTCACTTGGAAGGAGCAGCGTGCCGAGCAGCTGGGAGCTCGCCGGGCTTGGCCTCTGCCTCCCGCCCCAGCCCTCCCGTCCCCACCGTGGGCACATGGAGGAAGGTGGCTCTCCAAGTGCCCCAGGGAGAGGCCCCAGCTCTGCCTCAGCCCGCGCTTGCAGACGCCTGGCCTGCACGAGAAGCGGGGCCGGCCGCGAGGCTGTAGCGGGCTGCAGACGTCAGCATTAGCACGCAGAGCGGACGTCTCCGCGAGCCAGCGAGCCCGCCGGCTCCCCAGCTTCGACACGCTTCAGGGAGTGCGGCCGAAGAGCGACGACTCCAGAACAGCTGCCAACGGTTTTTAACTTGTCTTGAGCTTGCTGTGTTCTCCTCTGGTTTGGAAATCATGTTGAGTCAAACTGTCCTTCATGAAGCTCATGCATGTGCCAAAACAGCGTACCTGCATATGCTCTTTGGAGCAAGTAGGTCCCCCGTATGGTGTTAGAACTTATGGCGTGAGATAAATGGGAAGGAAAAGCTCCTGCTCTGCTCTTTCCTAGCAAGCCCAGAAGATAAAGGGATAGCTAGCAATAAAATCCAAAATGTCCCTCTTGTGGTCTTGACAACAGAGAAAAACACTTTTACTTAAACGCTATAGGAGAGCAGAGAGGAGGCGGAGGCGGAGGCAGAGGAGGAGGAGGAGGAGGAGGAGGAGGAGGAGGAGGAGGAGGAGGAGTGGAGCTGTGCTGGAACAGGCAGCAAAGAGCCCTGAAGCCCTGCAGCAGCTCCCGCCAGCCCTCCGGGGCTCTGCTGGGCTCACAGCCCTGCTCACAGCTGGCACCCTCTGCACAGCTATGCCAGTGTGTCGAGCTTTCTGCTTCTTGTCCCTGGGTAAAAAGGCTGAGGAACCATTGTATTCAGTTTCATCACGGGGCGAGCAAAAGGGTTAATCCATCACTGCCACACAGTATCACCAGCTTTCTGATGTTGCCTGATTTTAAAACAAGACTTAAAGCATTTCTGACTCGGACCATTAATTACTACCACGCTCTGCTCAGTGGCCTTCCTCAAACATTTCTGCAGCACCTGCAGATGGTTTCAAGATACCGCAGCCACTATTTAGCCACAGGTTAACTCAGACGCTCTCCCTCCCTCTTTGCAGTCAGTTCACTTGCTTCCCAACTGGTATCTCGGCAATTACATGTTTTCCCCTTTGACTTACCAGCCCTTGTCCTTTCCCACCTAACAGATCTGTGTGCCTGTCTGAAGGTTTCGATAATAGGATGTAGGAATCCTAACCAGCCCTAAACATCCTCTCAAGCTGTACAATTTGTAGAGCTCTCATTTGCTTCACTGGGAAGCTTTCATGGTCAATTAAAGTAAGGATTGTCACGACATCCACTTTCAAAGTCCAGAAAATTGTTTGGTTTGGCACTTCTTAAAGAATATAATTTTTAGAAAGATATAACCATTGTACAACAGAAAAAGTTGAATCTTTTCTTCACAGATTTACTTATAACAATAGGGAGCTTGGTTTTCTGTCACATTGTTTCCTGTTCAGACAATCGGGGGATATTTATGAAAACCCCTGAAGTTTTATACCTTGTGGGAGGGATGGCTATCCGTCTGAGAACACCCACTGAGTGTATATTTTCTGCAGTTATAGTTTGAATTGTCCAAGCTCCCTACAACTCCCACTGCATCTATATAAACCAGATAGGGGCTGACATAAGAGGCTTCCTCTGATTTATCAGATGGCTATCTCTGCAATCTGGCAAACTACCTAAACCCAGAGAACTGCAGTGATTTCCCAAGTTCATTTATAGTACGCGTAGCAAAAGCTCTTTCTGACGCCCAGGCCAGTACCCTAATTAGAGAAATCAAAGCATTTCTTGGTTTGGGTGTTGGGGGAGTGTTGATTACTAATGTTCAATGTTAATCGCTAATGTTCAATGTTAATCTTTTCAGTCAGCAGAAATAATAGCCTGAGACAGAGATGACCAACAATTTTCAAAGCAATAGAGAAGTGTAGATATCATCAATAGATGAGATTAGGGACATGTGGTCTGTATTGCATTTATAACTGGCCTGCATTACAATGAACATGTGCAGTTTAATGCAGTTAAAGATAATCTGTATTGCTTGCTAAACACATTCCATCAGTTTTACATTTATGCAGCTAAAGGCAAGTGTTTAAACATTTGGTTAATGCACCATATGTCTAAAATGTTTTAGTTCCATCTGACATTTTAAAAATATTTTTATTTCAGTGGTAGCTCACTGAGTAAATTCATTTGTTCTAGAGCCGAGTATCCCATACTCCCCTTTGCCACAGCATTCCTAGACCTGTCTGCCATGATGTCTTAATTTTTTGGCTCACTAATCTAATTTAATCTAATGTAATTGGTTTGGCAGCTCTATTAACTTTCTTTTTTTGCATGTAGGTGCTAAATGAGGCAGAATGTGTGCATGGTATGTGAGGCTGCCTTTTTCCACCGGCCCATTTTAAAGCATGATTGCAATTTTCTGGACAGGGGCAAGAAAAGTGGGACAACACAGCCCCTCTGTGCAACCCACCTGGCAGCAAATGAAGCATCCTTCATGGCAGATTAGCAGTGAAGCCTGCTGGCAAGCAATGGCACAGTGTAGATCAGGATCAACTTTGTGCAGACTGCTCAGGGTGACTAATGTGCATGAAAACTGTACCTCAATAAGACGACCTTACACAGACAAATATAGAGACAAGAGAGAGACAATACGGAGGCAAGAGTCTGTCTTGCTTCATCCAGGGGAATTTAGGTTTGATAATGGCTGGGAACCCTCACTACTGCAGGCTGTGCTTTGGGCTCCTGATAGCAACATTAGGCAAAAATATCCAAGCAGATATTATTACTTCAGTGTGTTAATTTGATGACTGCTTCTTCACACATAACTAGCACTCCGCTTTCCAAAATGTTGTAGCTCTCTGGAAATTCTGTACTGAGGGCAACAATGCAACAAGGTTTTAAGCGAGACACAAAAGCCATTATACCACATATCAAAACAGCAAGTCAGCCTAAATGTTTAATGAAGTGAGATTCAAACGTAGCTTAATAGATTTTCTTCAAAACTTCACAGAAACATCCTTCTTGGTTCTGAAAGAAAATCTTCCAGTTTTCTGTCTGGATCAATTTTGTAAATGCAAATTGTAAGGAAACCCAAGTTTTTATTGCTGAATCTTCATCATGCAACATTGCGAGGAAGATCTATTAGTGTGGTACTAAAATCAGAGCCGGTGCTCTGACTGCAGTGATAGCAAAACACATTCTCTGCTGATGTAACTTAGTTTAGGTCCTGGGTGCCATGCCAAAAGGATACTTCACCTGATGCCACAATCAGGTTGCTCCAAGAGGTAGATTAATTTAGATTCAATGGATTTATGTCAAGAGAGAATTTAGCCTAATATTCCTCACTCTGGCTTCTATCTAGGGAAATATTCTAAGAGGAATTTTAAGTGGGTTTTGACTGATTTTATTTATTGAATTCCAATAGAAGACCTTAGTGGAGAAAGCAGAAGGTCAGCTTTTCCTCAGCACAATCCAATTTAGATGATTGTCAGAACAACAGCAGGTGCTCTTGAAAAGCCAATGATAAATATTTTTCAGAATTTAGGGACAATTTGTTTTTCACAGATGAGGAGGCACCGCTGGGTCATGATGGGGTGCAATTTCCAAAAGTACATCTTTGCTTCTGTGGGCATCAACATTGGTTTCCCCAACGTCAGTGGAAAGAGGCATAAGAGAGAGGTTTGCATGGCTGCAGATTCAGGCCACAAAGGATGAGCAGGACTTTAAGAACAATTTACACAAATGTCTGGCAGGGAAGGCAAATGGTTTAATTGGTTCTGGCTTGAACGGAGAGGGAGACTGGACAACTTGGTCTGAACTCCCCTGCAGACCTCTCTGTGCAGCACAGGCTGCTTTGCTGCCGTCTCATACAGATCCTGCCCTCTTGGCAAAGGAGTAAACTTGTATACTTCTTCCCTCTGCAAGATACTGCTTTATACAAATGCCACAAAATGAATCCTGGTAAAGTAATCAATCCATTTAACAGAATGAAAGCCCTGTGTACTAAAAGGTGATGTGAAATTATTGCCTAACCTATTAAAGGACTAAGCCTGCTGTAGTCCAATTACACCTTCACTATATACAATGGAATAGCTCTGAAGCAATTCCTCAACAAAGGAATAAACCTGTCATGAAAGAAAAATTTACTGTTCGTCAAGGCTATGTATTCAGGAAGTAATACTTCTCTCAGGGTCATGCGGTAGTAACTCAGCATGAGATTAAAGGAAATTAGAGGGAGTCTTCATTGCATTTTACATTTTCCCTTTGTCGAGCTACCAAATGTCTATCTGAATCCCTAAATTCCACCAGCAAAGAATTATTCAGTGGAAAACAAGAGTGTAAATTGATAAATAGAAAGAATGGCAATTTATATATGAACCATTTTTGGCTTTGTAAGAACTTTCTTCCTGAAAATAATCTTCTTAAGAGTTATACCAGCTAAAAACTGAAGTAACTACACTGATTTTTAAAAAAATTCTCCTGATTTGCACTGGTGTAGCTGAGAGTGGAGCCTGGCCTGTTGTCAATATGAAGTATTCAGACTCCAGATTCCTGTACCCATCTATAATTCTGTTTGCAGTCTAACAAAGAAATTGTGAGGTGAAATAGTTCCAACGATTTGCAGCATTAAGAAGAATTCCCCTATCAATCTTTGCAAAAAAAAAAGACATACTAAAATTAAAAGGGTCATATCACAGGCTCTCGGTTAGCTGAGCAGCAAGTGAAAATCACAGGGAGAAAAGGTCGTGAAATAGGCTTAAATATTGATTGGATGCCCAGTCTCATTCTGAAAAGTTTAAGCTGTATATTCCCATGAGCTTCAATTGCTAAAACCCTTTCTAACAGCTCTTCCAGGCTATGCAGGCAACTGTATCTCTCACTAACTACTTAGCTAATCAAGCGGTAATTAGCATGATTTTCTTTAGAGAAAAATAAAAAGTGACCCAATGCTGTATTATAGAAGATGCACATTTGGTGAAAGAAAGAAATACAAGAGCCTTAAGAACTGCCATTTACAAAATGAGTGATGCTTTTCCCATCATGGGTTTTTGTGAAGATCAGTGGAACAATTGCTCCAGATAAATATGATTCCTGAATCATTTAACAATCATTTAAAGGAGAGCAGGTTCTGCTTCTGAGCAATTAGAGGTATGATCAGAAATCACAGAGCTGCTGAGCAGGGAAAGTGAAGCTAGTTATAATTCTGCTCCTCCACAATGGAGTGAAGAATTGCCATATAATTAAGCTTCCGCAAGCTTTTATGGAAATATTTATGAAATGCGAACATCTTTTAAATAAATTACTGGTCTATTTATTATTCTAGAAATGTCACATTGACAAAATATTCACCCTGGCTTGATTGTTAAACTTGTTCGTCAGTCAGGCTCAGCAAACAGTCAGAAGCTCAAATGCTGAACATTACAACCACAGGACATTTTCAGTCTGTGCCAACTTCATGACCACATCAACTCAGGCAGAAGAGACAAAACATACTGGGATCACAGCAAGTGGAACGGGGAAAATGTGCCTTCCCAGCATTGTCTTCCCTTACCCTGACTACACAAAGGCTGTCGAATAAACAATATGTGAATTACAGGTCCCCTTATTTCAGAGAGAATATTGCAGAGCCGCAGGGCTACAGGAAAGCAAGGCAGGTCAATAGACACAATAAAAGTCTTGGAAACATTCACCTAGGAGAAGAAATTGCAATGACTGGAGTTATTTACCTGAAAGTCCCAGTTCATGAATAGGAACTAGTTAGCTTAGGATAGCTGCAGTGGTTTCTGACCTCCAGATGTTGGCTCTGCCCTCTTGGAGGATCCCATTTGTGCAGCAGTGCTATCAGAGATGTTTGTAGAGCTACTGCTGAGCCTCATGGTGCAGGTCAGCTGAAGAGGCGACCACTAGGGCCAGCTCCCTTCTGGGCTGTGAAGTGAAGACCTTAGAGAAGGCAGAAGGAACATTTGTGCTCTTCCTGTCTCAAGGCACAAGCTGGAGGCAGGAATGGAGGCGGGAGGAAGGCAATAGCAATAAAATTAAACACTGAGCCAAATCAAATACAAGAGAAAATTCCCTCCTGACAAGAGGACCTGTACTGTGGACCTTGATGCTGCAGGGCACCATTGAAGACGAGAAGGTGAAAGAACTTGGTATGAATACTGCTTTGCTAAAGGTGGTATAAGTGAAAATGACTACAATTTTGACTCTTCCGAAA
Source organism: Mycteria americana (assembly GCF_035582795.1). Taxonomy (NCBI): domain Eukaryota; kingdom Metazoa; phylum Chordata; class Aves; order Ciconiiformes; family Ciconiidae; genus Mycteria; species Mycteria americana. Next base: position 159,959,915 of record NC_134366.1, read on the forward strand.
AAGACTAGTAATTTTTCTTATGCTTACTTTGAAGTCTTACTTCATTGCTGGAGCCAATCTGTAATGAGTAGCATGAAGAGGATGCCTAAAGCAGTAGCTCTCATCAATGGAGGGCTTCTGGCACCTTCCTTTAAAAGGAGGAGGATGGGACACTTCCAGAGATACCGTCAGAGCTGGCCCAGTGTACTGCCTCCTGTGCTTATTGCCAGCCCCGTCGGGCTGCAGCCCCAGGATGGTCCTGAGAGTCCCTCTGCTCAGGGTCACAGCGGAAGGATGAGGCAACGGTCACAGGCTGCAGCACGGGAAACTCCAATCCAGCACAAGGAACCAAGATTTCACAGAGGCCCAGAGAGGCAGTGCCACCTCCGTCTTTGGAGGTATTCAAAACCAGCCTGGACAAGGCTCTGAGCAACCTGGAGTAAGTTAGCCCTGCTTTGAGCAGGAGGCTGGAATAGCTGGTCCCTCCCGTCACATGTATCTGACGGCCTCATGCACTTCACCACAGAGCCAGGTTAAACATTAGTACTTCAATATTAGTGAGACTTGTCCTGTGGGATGCTGGAAGGAAAGATGGAAAATTGACTCCACATAGGAATGGCAGTGTGGACTAGTCCTGGGCTCTGCAAGGCTTTATGTGTGGGAGAAGAGCCAGTGCTGGATGCCACCAGCTCTCTATAGACGGTGGATGGAGGGGAAGGAAAGCATCAGTGTGTGACAGCACTGGGGATGTCTATCACGACAGCTTGATTCTTGACTTGCTAATGGATCTACTTTAGAGAGAAGGGATTTAAATAAAGATTAATCTTTGTATTCTTAGGGAAATGAGAAAGAAATGTAGAACGACCTTTTACCAATTCACTGATACACTTTCCTCACTATGTCTGGTAAAAGGCAATAATAATCACCCTACAGAGATTCAAGGAAAGTCATCAGCGTACATTGTTCCCATTTGATTTTTCATCATTTCTGTCTATCTCCTGCCACAAATCATCTGAAATTGTCTCCATTCATTAGAAAAGAATATAATTAGGAATAATATGAAAACATTTCTTTTTTTAAAGAGCACTAACTCTACAAATGTCTGCTAGATCAAGAATATTTTCCAGATCTCCAGGCCCCACTGGAATGAAACTGAAGCTGAATTATTTTTCAGAGAGATCCACAAACCTCCAACATTTTCATTTTATTTCAATATTTTTTTGCTGTCCCTACTGACCTCAGAAACTCGTGCCCCCAAGGCACAGAACAATCAACTTTTCTGTTATTATTTGAAGAGAGATGTTTTTTCCATATTTTTAAATAGCAATGCAATAATAAGGCAGAGGTTTATTTGACTCACATATATCAGCAGCTGCAGTTCCCCTCAGTAGAATAACCACAGCTTCCCATGCTGCAATGTTTACATGACATCCTTGCACACCCTATGCACAGATTTATGGCCAAGTCCATCTGCAAGGCCATCTTAGAAAAATGATTGTGTAATTCTAGAAATCAGGGCTCAAAAAAGCAATCTAGTATATATTAGCAAAAAAAAGTGTATTTTTAAAAGAGCATAAATTCTTTCAAAAGATTAAAATTCAACCCATCACAAGGAGATTAAGTAACATTGTTTATATGAGTACTCACATAGCTTGTGTAGTGCACGAGACTTTGCGATGGCTTCATGCACTGGTCCTAAACACAGACAGACTTGACTACTGATTATCTCTCCCCTGCTTTTTGCCTTTCATTCAAGTCTCCAAGCATGCAGCAGTCATACTTGGATGCAGCATTTCTTTATATCTTTTTTGGCCACTTGTCCAGTCTTCTTTTAAAAACACCACAACCTCAGTAGATGTAGTTCTTTGCTCTTCCCTGTAGTTTCATGATATACTACCGAAGTGTAAGTTTTGGGACTAACTCCCCTTTATACTCTGTGGGCATCAAGTGTTCAGCGTGAATGAGATCAGGACACCTACATGTCATGAAAGCACAAATACTAAGTGCAGCACAGTTATTTTCTGACTTAAGAACTGTAGTGTAGCCACTGACTGTTTTTCTCCCTCCATTCCCTTCATTTTTGTTACCAGCATATGAAGGGACTAATTCTGCATACGCTCTGGTGAAGACAGCAGGATGTCTTTTTCTCCATTGACTTCAGTAAGGATGGGATTTCTTCCATGAAACCTAACTGATCTTGAAAAAAAAATTATTTTTAAAGATAGCAGAATAAATCTGATCAACAGGAAATTTCAGATCAATTGACTTAAAAGTGCCACATATCTGATTGAGTCTCGTACTCCAGAGCTGCTCAGCCAGAGTAAATTTGTTTACCGCTCTTGATCTCAGCAAAACTTGCCATTTTACACTAGTTAAGGATCTGTCTCAAATTACAAAGCAAAATCATATAGAATTAATTTTCATTTATTCTGTGACCTTCCCTTATGAAATTACAGTCACCCAGTGTGAGTAATTTCCATCGAATACATTTTCCCCATTACGATCAATAATGGAAGCAGAGAGCAGATGAGAAGATATTGTAGCTATGTTGGCAAATTCTCCCAACAGATTTGAATGACTGCTTTATTTCTCACAAATAGTACATTTTTAAAGCAGTCTTACATGTTTTAACTGCGATGGGTAACATAGCTCTCTAGACCATCACTGCAAAGCAGTGCCTGAAGCTCTAAAACATTGAAACTAATGATCTAAAATTTCATAGAGAGAACCACAGGCTACATAGTGGGTCTGTGTTTCTGTTACAATAAAATATTTTTATGTAAACCAAAATGACACATATAATTCCATGAATAGAACATAGACCAAGGGAAAAGAAGTGGTGTAGCCAGTATGTATATATATAAAACATCTCCTGCAAGATGCAAACAGTGTGACCGGTGGGCGTCTATCTTTCCCTGTCACGTCAGTCTAAGTGCATGCATCACATTGGGTGGGCTAAATTCATTTTACTTCTTCTTTTCTCATGCCAAGAAATTCATCCTGATGATGAAAAAATGTCCTTTTAGTTTTCATACCAATTCTCATCTTATAACATTTGATAATTTTTTTTTGCTTGTTTTAAAATGTCTTCACTAACTTTTGACAGGCTAGAAAGGTCACCAAATAATTTCAAAAGAGTTGTCTGATGATTTTCCTATTGTGCTGGTGAGCAACATCTTTATTTTGAATCCATGAACAACAGAACACGTTTTATTTTTCTTTCCCCACAGGCAGCCTCAACACCATGAGCACTTGGGATTTCTGCTTCACATTGGAAACTTAAGTGAATCATTTCAAGCTCACTATTCACCCTTTTTTTCTGCTTCAGAAATTAAAACAGTGTTTACTGAGTTGGTAGCCACAATGATCCTGCATATAAACAGAGTTAAGGGTTATAAGGTACAGGATGGAATAACAGTTACATCAGATACAATGCAGCAACGGAGTACAGCTGGTCATCCAAAGCTTTTGGCCCAAGGGCCCCTGAGGCAGCATTTATAGTGGTAGGATAAGGGTAAGTTCTCAGTTTTGTGTGGTATCTTGTAACATGCATGCTAGGAATGTGCAAGGGATGTCTCTGCCCACTGTAGGCTGGGGGGACAGGATAACTCCCTCCCTGAAACCCACCAACACCCATTTGCATTGCTCAATGCAAAAGCGGAGACTTCATCCCAGCCTAAACCAGTAGACCTGGTTAGAGGCAGGAGATGGGCTACTCTCAAAAATCCCACATGAGCATGAGTTTGGAAGCAAAAATGCCTGCAGCTGGGGTGAGGAAGGGGACATGCGTCCTGCCTACTGCATGCTGCTAGAGAGGCCACCCACCTGGGAGCCTGAGCTCATCGGCCATGTGGCCCATGCACCAGCCGCTCTGCTGGCAGTGTTCACCAGCACGTGCTGTCCTTCAGCCCCTGGGTGGACACCGATACCTATAAGGTTGTTGTGTCACCTCATACGGCCTCCCAAATTACACTGCAAGCAATGCACAGTGAGGCAGCCAGAGTCACAGCGTGGGCAGGCATGAGAAGTGCCAGGCTTGGGCATCTTCTCACAGCTGCCCGTTGACTGCTGTAGAGCCACAGACAAAAATCTCCACTGTTTGAGTCAGACAATGTCCTTCACTGGAGGCTTTATTCTGTAATCTTCATGGGTGGTAAAGAGCTGGAGGGGAAAATACTTGTCCCCCGCCAGGAATTATTAATGCCTTCCTTTATGAAATGAGAAAGGCATGTATGAGCAATCCCTAAACACAAGCTAGATGGCTAGATCAGGGGGCTGCCAGTCTGGCGAGGTGCCATCTCCTGTTTTGCTATGAGGTTTCAAGGGGGGCCTCCAGCAGTTCCTTGAATCCTCAGATTTTCTTCCCTAGTTAGGATGGGCCATGTGGGTAAGGGCAGCGACTGCACTTCTTTCAAGCAATGAGCTCTTCCAACCAGTGAAGAAGGAGCACTTGGCATGTCCAGAAATCATGTCAAGTAATTGACTACAGGGGTATGGTGCTGAGGCTAACGTCATCAGCCTGCTTTTAGAAAAATGGATCCTTGTAAATGTTATATGTGCATATTATACGTATTACATGCATGTATCTATTTGCAAAAAGTATAAAGATGCACAACAGAGTAACAGTTGGGAATACTTAAAGCTGTTGTGCTTTTTAAGGGTGATTTTTTAATCACCCTTCTTCTCTAGTGAAAACCAAACTGGGAAAAAAAAAAGGCCCTTGAAAGAGAACAAGAAGGAAACTAGATATCCAAGAGCAGGATGGGTTTCTGATTAGACTAGGAGAGGGAGCAGGTTACATCTGTGTCTCTAATTTATGACTAGTTACTTTTTTTTTTAACACTCTTTGCCCAATTATCCTGATCTTTTTTAGAAAAGACCTACAAATCCACAGGTATTCAGTAAAATTTGGCATGAATTAATTACAGGGGGATTTATCAAATGTTTTGAAATACTCAGGGAAAAATTCTGTGCTGAAGCAAAGGAGCAGCCTTCTACATTGTAACCAGAACTTCTAAGAATGAAAGTCCTGACTGAAATAAACATCACACAGAGCTGAGACCCTGAATAACCTAAGTGCAAGTACTAAGGAAGCGAAAAGCATACCAGAGACTTCTTTAAAAAACCACCAAACAACAAACAAACTCAAGAGCAAATCTGTCTGTGATTCTTCTCTAAGAAGGACGTTGTACTTTATACTTGTAAATCCCATGTAAAACTCAAGAAAACAAGACTACTCCCACCCTTTAAAAAATGCATGCCAGCCCTTCTGGACATCTATAATCAGGGAGTGACACCTGGCCTTTGTTTTGCCAGTTGCTCAGTTCTTGGGCACTTCATTGGGTACTTCATTGTATATTATCTAAGATTTTGTTATGGGAAGAAACCAGTGGATTCAGGGGCACTGTGCAAGCCCCAAAGGAGCCAGTCAGTACAGTTCTACGATTCTGTGTCTCCCATGGCCTAGACAGGCTATTTAGCCTTCTCTTCCTCAGACCCTTGCTTGTGAAATGGATGAAATGATGCTATCCTCCTCAAAGGACTTTTGTGCGAGAAAGCCATTGAACGGATAGTACCACACCCATGCCTTTTGGTACCTGAGATAGCATATGCATGTAAAGTACGTAGCAGTGCTGCACAGCGGGGAAGTTGTCAATGCAGCTCACATGGCAGAAGGACTCCTGGGTTGCTCCATTGCTCCGACATTCCCCAAACAGGAAAGAGGAGGAGGATTAAAAAGAAAATGGAGTCCTGTGCATTTGCAGGTTTCCTAATACGGGTATCAGACTTCCAGTAGTCAGCATTTTAGAGAACAGCAATATTAGAAAATAACTTAGAAAAAGAAAAAAAAATGAGTGATACCAAAAATAATTAAAAAGTCTAATGTTCTTGTACTCCTGCTAGATGAAGTGCAGCAAATTCAGATTTAACAAAAAGTAATCAAAGATAAGAACATAAGTCATAAAACCCAGCAGGTACTATACTAAGGAAGACAGAGAAATCTTGCAGCATGGGGTGATGGCTGTAACAAAAAAATTCCACACCAAACAGACAGGAAAAGCTAAGGAAAGGGTGAAATGAAGACTACACAAGAACTTGAGGTAAATAATAGAATTTTTTTTTCAAATATATAAAGAAGAACAGGTCAACAAAGGAATCATTAGGGTCTTCCAGACGCAGAAGAGCAGAGACCAGATGCCAGAAGAGATAGGCATTACAGAAAAATTAAATTAACTTTTTGCTTCACTGTTCATGAGGGAGGAGGATGAACTGTTGCCAAAGAGAGAAATGCACTTTCCCAAGTGAGAAGAATGAAACACAAAAAGAACTCAAGGTCAAAGAATAAAAAGTGATAAAGCAATTAGATTCTGAGAAAGTTTCTGAGACGCTGGGGCTGAACAGGTCCCATCCCACTCATTGGGAAGAGCACAGCAAGGGGCCCTGTAATTTACTGAGGGTAAATCATTCTTGATCAAACCGATTGCTTTCTATGATAAAATAACTGGATTTGTGGACAAGGGGAGATCAGTGGACATCACTTACGTCAACTTTAGCAAGGCTTTTGACAGTGTCTCCAAAACATTCTTGTATCAGAGTTCGGACGCTATGGTCTGGATGGGTGGACAACTGGGTGGGTAAAAATTGGTTGGAGGGTTGGGCTCAGAGGATAGCGGTTAATGGGTTGTACTCTACCCAGAGTCAGGCTGGGGCTGACTGGCTTTACTGCGAAGGCTCTGGAGGCTCCCGGCAGACAGCACGCTGTGTGTCAGGAGTGTGCCCTGGCAGCAAAGCGGCTAATGGCATCCTGGGCTGTGCTAGCGGGAGCGCAGCCAGGAGCTTGAGCGAAGGGATTGTCCCGCTCAGCACCTGTTAGACCACACCTAGACACTGTGTCCTTCTGAGCCCCCCCAGTAGAAGAAAGACATTGAAAAAATGGAGAAAAATATTTTAGGAGCTGAAGCACTAGATTTGTTCAGCCTGGAGCAGTGGTGGCTTCAAGCGGACCTGATAGCAGCCTGCCAGGCCTATGAGGAAGTCATCAGGAAGATGACCAAGCTCCTCACAGCAATGCATGGTGGGAGGATGAGAGACACCAGCCATAAATTGGAACAAGAAAGGTTCAAACAGCGTATCAGGAAAAAATGTTTTCCCCATGAGGACAGTCAGCTGTTGGAGCAGGTTACCCAGAGAACTTGTGTAGTCTCCACTCTGGGAAGTTTTCAAGACTAAACTGGATAAAGCCCTGAGCGACCTGATCTAATCTCATGTCTGGCCTTTCTTTGAGCTGAGTTTAGACCGGAGACCTCCTGAGGTCCCTTTCTGCCTGAATTGTCCTGCAATCCTATGATCTGTGGGGTTCAAAGAGGAGCCAGCTGAGAAGAGAGCAATGGAAGGCCCCATTAGACTTTGGAAACTTAGACATGCTAAAGAATAAACCATTTGAGAATCTCTGGCAAGAGAAATAGCAGCAATGCTAATTAAAACCAAGATTAGAAACAGAGATTAACCAGCAAGAGAGCAAAAAAGGAGCATATAGGAGCAAGGGTAGAGTCTACAGTTCAAGGCAGAAAATTTGCTTCCACCAGCACTGTCCTTGGCCTGCTGTGCAGATTTGGAGAAGTCTCAGGGAAAGTTCTCCCCAGTGGTTAAAGCCATGCTATTTCCTGCCTGGCTGATGTAAAAATATGGACAACCAACAGTCCAGCCACAGGAGTGCCTACAAAGGCAGGGGCAGCTTTCCTGGAGCCAAGGGCGTGATGCTGATGACTGCGTTGAAGATACACAGATATGTCCACAGGCATGTTCTCTCCAACAGAGACCTGTGGTCCAGGCCTGGACCTGTTGGAGAACAATTTTCCTACCACTGTAGAAACCACCCAGAGAACCTCACCAGCAGGAGCAGCCACTAGAGCAGGAACCAGTCAGAAAACTGCCACCGTTTTTACCAGAGGTTTCTTTATCCTGGGTTAAAAGCCTGTTTGCCATGGAGGGCTAGTAAATGCAAACATAGTGACCCTGCCTGTGGGAATCCCTGAGAAACCCAAGTTGCTGAAGGCTGGAAAAGTATTCTAAAAGAGTTACTGCTTTTCTGTCCCATTCCTGTGAGGGACTGGGCCGGGTAGACCTTTTTCCTGTTATCTTTTGTAACCTTTTTTCCCAAGTGATTTTGATTTCTATCCATAAAATGGGGCAGAAAATCTTTATGCCAGTAATGCAGGGTCTTTGTCAGACTATATTCACAATAATAAGGGGCTGTTAGATCTTCAGATAAATGCAGATCACGAAAAGCCGTGTGTTCTTAGGCTTGTAAATAATTACAATTTAAAATGCCATAAAAAGAGGTCAATAAACCCATTCCCAAGACATCAGCAAATAGCATTGTCCAAAGATTATAACCCAAGACTGGGGTCATTCTCAATAGATAGCTGTCTCATTTCCCTTTCAAAGAAACAGCCATATATCACACTGCAACTCATCACAGAAGTGTAATAAAAAATACACATTCATTAACCTGCAGAAAGGAAATGAGAAGGGATAAAACATGCTGATGAAACAAAAATAAGTCAGCCTAGCCAAGACAGGAGATTGTAAGGAGCTCCAAATGGTCTAAACCAAACTAGGCAATTGGACAGTAGCATACTAGATGAAACTCAGCCTAGACATGTGGTTTGTGGGAAACAGTTTAAAACTACTTGTAAACATTTATAGGCTCTGAATTATTTGTAACCTCCAAGGAAAAAGATAAAGGCATTATTGTGGACAGCACAATGAAGACATGTATTCAACGTGCACCAGCAATCAAAAACAAAAAAAAAAGAGTAAAAAGTTAGGGAATATTGAGCATGGAACACACAGAGAATAATACAGAGAACATTGGAATCATTGAGACATCCTAAGCCTTGCCAAGTCAATAGACATTTATTTTGTATGCCACCTCTCCTGAAATCCACAACTCAAAGTGCCTTGCAAACCAAAGCAACCTAATTGCAGAATTAAATAATAACAAGGGGAGATAAATTTGATTCTCTGTTCACAAACTGAGTAAAGAGGAGTGTTGAAATGAAGTCTGGATGAGGGCTGCAGCCCTTCATGACTGATGGCAAATTTCTGCCTAGAGAAGACCAGAGACAGAGGAGCAGAGAGCAAGAAAGCAAAGAAAAATAAAGGCCTGCTCTGACTGCTGAATGGGAAGCAGTGTGAGAAGATGCCTAGGTTTGTTTGCGTGTAGACGTTCCCATACATAGCAAAAAATCTATATATAATGGATTATCAGAGGTTAGCCCCAGGGGAATCATAGTCACTGGTTCAGTGGTTGCAGGGGTGGACCTCAAGTGAGGCAGCTAGGGTTCAGAGTCAGCTGTTTCAACTTTCTGTGCCCATTTTTCACATCCCCATTTTTGCCTGGTTTTTTCCCTTTGGCTATATATTTTGTAGGTTACAAACTATTTTTTTATGTTTTCTGTATGTTTGTGCAGAATGGGAGAAACACAGAGTATTAACTGTGAAACAAATATGCAGAACAATGCTGACAGGCTCAGAGCAAGAGAGCTGAATGTCTGATCTGTCAAGGCTATGTCATGTATGCAGTTTTACAGTGATAGTAATAGGGTAGACTTGCAGACTCAAAAGGAGGACAAGGATGCAAGGACACTACTGAGATAACAAACAGTAAAACTAATGGAAAGCCTGAGTTAAGGAGGCTTTAAGAAATTTAGGTAAAAGTAGATAAACCTCAGATGAATGAAGTCAAAGGCAAAGGAATGATGCTGAATCCTATTGGAGTGGTTCACATCCACTCTTTTAAAGGTGGAAAGGAATCACTATCCCCATTGTACAGATGAAGAAAATAAGAAGAGAGGAGTTAAAGATCATCCACAAAGTCATGGAGTCAGGCGTTAGTACATGGGGGAATCAAACTCAGCTTTGCAGTGACCTACCAACAGACTATGCTGCAGAAAAGTCACTGAAATGTTCTACTATGAGAAACACCATTAATGTGCTCTGAAAGTTTCCAGTTAGAGGTGAGCTACAAAGAGTAAAAAGGTGAATAAAAAAAAAAAAAGTGTCCTGAAAATGGCATTAACTTAGGTCACCTCATTTCAAAAAAGATGTAGCAGAAACAGAACTGATCAAGAAAGAATAAGTAGGTTGAATTGGCACTGCTCAGCTTTTGGGTTGTAACCCCAAGAAAGGGTACAAAAGTCAATGCAAGAGGGGAAGATGAAGGACAACTGGCACTGTAATATGCTGAGAGTTTAACTTCGGTCTAAGGCAATCTCACTCACCCTTCGCCTACAGATCCTTCTTTCAAGGTCAAGCATTCACTGCCATTCTCTCAAAGCACACGCTCGGGTCCACTATATAAGCTTGGCATTAGTATCATGGATATATATTTTATTCTTACATGCAGAATAAATTTAAATGTGCCAGGAACATTTTTTTTTTATTTTATTTTAAGTAAGGAATGTCAATCTGAAAAGGTTGCATAGAATTAAATTAGAGAAAAGATCAGCATGGGCAGACTTTTGAAAGGAAAAATAAAAATAAATGAGATACTGAAGGTGGATCTATTTTCTACCTTTTAATAACTAAAAAAATACTGAAAAAATAAAAAGGAAAATCTCTTTACGGAGTGAAAAAATATTTTTAATTGAGAACTGAATCCAAAAATACCCCACAGTTTTTATTTAGTAAATTCTCTCTTTTGAAAGAGTGAAGTAAAGGGGGGGCAGGGCAAAGAAGTGGGGAAGGAGAGTGAGCATTATTTCTTAAAGAAAGAAGCTCCAGTCTAAATTTGACTTTGTGTAACGCAGAGATGACCTTCTCTCTTTTAAAGAGGTGAACAAGTGAAAAAAAAACCAAAACCAACCAAAAGTGATCCTCTTGGGTAAACACTCAACATTGTTTACTTACATCTGCCTTCCTGTCAAAAGGGAGAGGGTAGACACTTAAATAAGATTATTTTTTCCCTCTCACTTAAAAAAAGGGCAACTTTAAAATCTAATTTTGAAAATTAAAAATGGCATAAAATAATTTGAGGAGATCCTATTTGATCAAAGAGAAAGTGTCAACTTGGTCACAGCCATGTAAGTCACTGTCTGGGACAAGAGCTGAGGAAAGACACACATGACCCTTTTCCTACAGTCAAATTCCCATTTGTGCAAAAAAGTGGTAAAGCATTATGTGGTAGCGATCCAGAAATTTCAGAAAACTGAACTGGAAACCATGTCCTCCCTACAGGGCCCTCTGCTTCCATGTTTAAAGCCTATTCCCTACTTTCAGTGCTGTCATAGCTCCCATTTCAGTGCTCCCTCCTCTTAGTACTTCTCAAAGTAGTTGACTAGATTAATTTAACCTGAAACTGTCATCCAACTATAAAATCTATATTATTCCCAAGGTGGTAAGTTCTTTTTGTTCACTGTCCTGATGGTACTCTGGGGACAAGAGTGAATCTGGACTGTAATAAACATAAAATATTTCTAAACCTTTTTTCCATATACAGCTATGCTGAGTAGACACCACAGCCAGGTGTTACAGGAGAAAGTGCTTGAACAGTCATGGTCTCTAACAACCTGCAAGTCAGTTTGACTTGTTGAGCAACTAAAAGTCCTTTGCTTGTGTTGCTGATGTTGCTTTACTTGAGGTGTTGATGTCGAATAGCTCTTTCTTGTTTGCTACAAGATATTAAAGCCAAGAAGCTTCCTTCTGCAGAACTCCACTATCCTCTGCTGTCTGAAGGCACTATCCTCACTGCTACTGGTACCATTTAAATACAAGGGTTTTGGCTTTTTTTCCACTTTTCTTCCACATCACTGTCTGTGATCTCCCGTTACATTAAATTTTGGGGGCAAGCTTGCTCATTGACTCCTCCTTGAAGGTCTTACTTTTTCATCTGAAAGACCTTTCCTTAGATGTGTTTCTCTAAAATATTGGAAGATTGAGGAAATACCTTTCTGCTTCAAAGTAAGTGAAAAACCCATGGCTATGCCAATGAAAGGAAGACTCAGCAGCTCTCCTCAAATTCACATTCATCTCCCACAACAAAGTGATCCTGCAAGAGGCTCCATCCATCTGGGCAGAGCAGTGTGCTCTGAGCCCTCCCTGCAGACTGTCCACAGTGGGAAATGGGGTAGTCAACAGCACCAAAGGCAGGTGGGACGTCTGGGACATATTGCGCTGCTTTAACAGCCTCCAACATGGCTGCTGACTCCTCGATCCAGCAGTGCAAAGCCATTGCAGGCCCACAGTTCACTACATCCACCCTCTGGAGCACACCAGCCAGGTCCACCTTCCATACTGGTTGCACACCAGCAGGACCCATGTCTCCTTTGGGCCCCATGCAATGCACCCGAGACCCTAAGAAAGAATTAGTATTTTTGGTTTTTTTTCTCAGAGACACACAGTGGGGCCTACCGCAGCCACCAAAGCTCCGCTTTACAGCATGAAAAAGAAGGCATGCGTTGCCTGCCTTGCACCACACCACCAGAACACCTGGTATGTTTTTGGGTGAAGACTCCATTACCCAACTTAACATATGTCACTAACTATTGTCATGGCTGACTTGCCATCTTCCACTTTCAGAAAAGTGAATCAGTCCCAGAAAGAGCACCCAGGTCCCCCTCTTATTTCTCAAAAGAAGCTTCAGGTAACTGAACTCCTTTAGATGCTATGGACTGACAACATCTATCTTATCTTCATATTGAAAATGTCACGTCTGGTCCCAAGCCTTCCCTAAACAGCTGCCTCATATTAGCTGTAGCACACTTCTTGGTTAAAAAGAAGCTAAGAAATAAATGAATAAATTATTAACCTTGTTAATCAATTGAGCAAGGGATGTGGAGTCTGTAATACAGTATTGTCCAAGAATCTTTTCAGAAACTAGAAATACAAAATTTAAGCATAAACCCAACTCTTAGAACCACATATCCTAAGGTTTCCTGGTGCTGTTTTTTTATAATGTCTGTGTATTGTAGCCGGGACAAAAAATATGTCATTTCAGTTTCTTTCCCCCTCTCTGCCCTGTTGTTTTTCAGTGGGAAATGTCCTGGTCTACATTTACACTGCTCCAGCAGTTGTTAGGTTTTAACTTGCTGCAGGAAACATCCTGGCAAGAGGACATCAGAAGGGGCTGTTACTTCTTTGAAGCATCTAGATATTAATCTGCTGTTCTGAGTATGCCTGTGCAGGCAGGACAAGCACATCAAGTCCCTTCTGCACACATCTGGGCCTGTATTAATATATTTTATCAGGGATTCATGTAAAGACTACAGGCAATAAATGGCTGACTTATTAAGCAGATTCCAGACCAGATGGAGTTCATGCAACTCTACATGGCTGCACCCGGTCAAGAAGACATCCTCCCAGGAGAGGAATGGACTCTTAGTATAGCAGCTTATGGTTACCGTTCCTTGTATTTATATGCTCCTCTTCTCTCATGTTAGTTCTTGACAGATTCCTTCTTTCACACTCCACTCCCATTTCAGAAACTGAATAGCACTCCAAAGAATTGATTGCTTAGGACCACCGTAGAAGTAAAAAATATTTCTGGAACTCAATTTCCCCAAATATACAAGATTTTGATGCGCAAATCTGGGTTTGGTAAAGTCTTGCTGCTTCTCAATTATGCAGTAAAACTGTACCAAACACAAGGAGGTTGAAAGATTGCCCAAGGTCACAACGGGAATCAGTATCTCAGGCTGAATGAAGCGTACAAACATGTGAGCTCTGATTTTCGTCATCTAGCTATTGGACAACACTCTTTATTTCCAGCTACTATCGATTTACACCCTTCTACCCTCAGAATCCAGCTGGCGTTTTGTTAATTCAATATCCAATAGCTCATAATGATCCTGCTAAAGATAGACTGCTACAGGGCAGTCAAACTCCATGAAACGATTGTGTAAAAGTGTGATCAGGAAGTCATTTTTCTTACATAGTCTGATATGTAATTCCTCAGTCCAAAGAAACTTTTTGCTCAGCTAAGTTTTATGTAGAGCTGGTAAAAAAATTTCCAGTGGAAGAATTTTCTGGCAGAAATTGCTGAGTTCATTCAAACTGAATGGTTTTCAGGAATGATTTTTTATACATTTTTTTTAAATTTTCAGTGGGATGCTATTGAGATTTTCCATTTTGATAAGACGGAAATTCTTTCCCCTAAAAAGCAAAGAAGAAAGAAACTGCTTAGGAGGCATGACTATCAGGAAGATCTCCTTAAAAGAGAGGCTAATAAAAGAAAAAGGAATTGTATCACATTGTTCATTTTCCAGATTCCTTGGATGACACAACTTGTCAACCAGCATCGCTCACATTATTTGCCGTGACAGAGCCTGCCTGACGCAGTGAATCACAGTTGCCCCGGGCATGTGACTGGCAGCCATTAGTGTAGCAGGGCTGGTAAATCACTGGTTTTCATTCACACCTACCTACTGTACATATGCAAAAGCCGCGGCTGCACGTGCAGCCAGCTGCTCTTGGTTTGTTTGCAGATTCAGAGAGAGCAATAGCAAGGGACAGAGAGTTCTTTTCAGCACTCCTATTTCTTTCCAATTCTCTGTGCAAAATTACTAGAGATTTCCATTAAAACATCAAAATATCTTTCTAGGTGTAAGACCAACTCTGGATAAGATAAAGAAATAAAAACTGTATAAACAATCTTAGCATTCAAAAGCCTTTCCAAGCCAATTTCAGTATAATGAATTCAGTGTAAATTTGTGCTGACCTTGGATACAAAATGATCTCTTTCTGCCAATAATTTGCATAGTGGATATTGCTTTTGAGTCAGGAATACAGTAAATTGCAGTGTGAAGGTTTTAAAGGATGAAAAGAAAGTAGAGACTGAGTCGCAGCTCAGAGAGACCTGCATAGCCAGGAGGGACACCAAGAGAGTCAGCAGAATTTCATTCCTCAAGTGAGGAGAGAATTTCATTGTTTTTAAGGAGTAAATGCCTTTGTGTTTATTCATGTATGTTAATCGATCCGCATGGTCTGGCTGGAAGCTCATAAAGTAAATTGTACATAGGGCAGAGAAGACAGAAAATGGCTGTTCAAACTACACCTCCTGCCCCGACAGCCAAATGCCTTCTCATCAACCTGGGCACACATTTGTGCTGAGGGCAGGGGGTGGTGCGGATCTGGGCATCTCACTCCACACGCTTGTGAACCAGCAGCTGGATCCAGAACCAGCCTGCATGAAAGCAGAATGGAAAGGAGAAGAAAAATGTTTTCTGGCCTCTGCACCAAAAGGTTTTGCTCAGACTGCTCTCTAAAAACTCCACAGGCACTAACATGCCCTTGGGACTTCTGCGATCCACCCAGCTGCGAGGACAGTGCCTCAGCACAGACAGAACAGGGCTGTCGCCCTCTGACAGCAGTAGCCTCTTCCTTGGAGGATCTTCCTCCAGCCACCGGCAAGGTACTGAATAGTCCTGATCCCTCCTGCTCTTGTCAGTGCTTTCCTCCTTCTTCCTCACCCTCATGTTACGTCAGCTCCTTGGGGTGTCTCCAACATCTCCCCTGCCCCTTCAACCCCCCGTATCAAACGGATCCGTAGTCCTACCAATAGGACACTTCCTGGGTACTTTCAGAATACTGAAAGTTAGTGCAGGGCACCTGGCATATGCTAAGCACCGCTGACCTACGAGCAAAGGATTCTCTGAAATGGTGGAAGGACTGAATGTATTTGAAAGTTGCAGTCCTACACCTTCAAAGCATCACTGTTAATCACCATTTGTCATATGCACCGTACGCGCCTTTAGCGAGTTATTCTCTACTGAAAGACTGCTTGTTGTCAGTGTAATATCAAGCCAGCACAGGTATTTCCTCTCAGTGGTTGATATTGTAGAGCGTAAGTTGTGGTTGCTATTTCTCTGTCTCTTTTTAACACATATAACTATTCAATGAGCTATTCACACTACGTGATGTTACCTAGTACAGTCATAATAAACATCATCTCATGTTTGTAGAACACCTTTGTCCCATAGGATCTGAAAGTACTTAACAGAATTGTACTGTTTTCCTGGATAGACTCTTTTTTATTCATTAAGATCATAATGTGCCTTGTACAGTCAGAGATTTTTTAAGTGAATCTTCAGATGTGTCAGCCCTTGCCCAAGAGAATTTCAGTAAATATGCCTAGATCATTGATTCATGCAATTCTGGACCTCTTCCACTTTATTCTGAAAAGTCAATATTTTTGAAGGATTCAGTATAGGAATGTTAGTACAGTACCTTGGTAAAGACAGCTCTTCTTCTGAGGGTATATGAATGCTACCACCAGAAAAACACTGTAAATATTAAGAGAATATTGCTCATGACAGAGGAGTAGATGAAGTAAAATGAGGCCCTGACTAAGCACGTGTTGTTTATTGGGCGGGCACTTCCAACAGCGAGAACGGGTTTCCTGCTACACGGCATGACACAAGAGATGTCAACAAACACAGCGTGGTTTACAAACCATGCTTGACTTGCTACCTGAAGGCATATTCCACCACTTTTCCCAAATCCTGGGAGACGAGAGTATGGGAGTGCACAGCACTGCAGAGCACCACAGGGGAAAGGGTTGGATGAGGTTTCAGAGGAGACATGGCAATGGATTCCCACCTCTGTCCACAGCATGTTGTACTGCAGATGCCACAGAGGGCAACCGGATCATTCACACTTGATGGTGCTTTTGTCTTCCCGCACGCTCCGACAGGAGCCACGTTCAGCTACCTGGCCCCACTACTGCCAGGGGCTGTCCCTGTCATCCTTGCTCTCCTCATCTTCACAGTAGAGGAAAAAAACCTGCTTACTATGGTGACATGAAGGGCTTTGAGACGATGCGGTGTAAAGCACTGGGTAAATGGAAATGACAGCCAGGTCACTAAGAGTAAAGAGCATTTGACCTTCTTCCTCTGTTTGCACGGAGGATGGAAGGGGAGGGGGATTGCTTCGAAGTAGTGAGGAGCTATTTCTGTTGGTATTATCGGTGCTGCTGATTCTTCCACGTGAGCTGAGAACAAAGGACTCACTCAAACGTACACATCTGCCCAAACTATAGTAATCGGCCACTTTGCAATGTCTTTGTAGCCACAGGACAGTGGCCAAGTGACACCCTGCCTCCTGACACCCTGCCCCTTGACCAATATCGGCAGTGTAGAAAGACTGCCAACACCCTGTCCCCTGCCTGACATCGGCAGCGTAGGCAGGATGCTGCCCATGTTATTCATGTAAGGTGTGCTTCTTCCAAATCTCACTTTGGTGGAGCCAAGGGATGGCGCAACTCTCACCCAAATTCAAAAGTCATTTGCATCATTGGCTGTTGCTGCCAGATGACCCGAATACCAAGTGTCCCTGGCAGTGCACAGGAGCCATGGCATTGCTTATGATCCGGTGTTTACTATCAGTGATTGGTTGAGTTGCCATATGGGCATATTGTTGCTCATCTTTTCTACTGCCTCAATAAAGCTTTGTTTTATAAAGTGTTGTCAGACTTCATTACTGTTTGGAGCACACCAAGTTAGGTAGAAACAGTTAGTAATCTTAGAGCAGAGTGAAGGTTTTGGATGAAGACACAAAAACAAGGGTGAGAAGGTTTATGTGCAAGCAGGAGATGATTTAATACTTCCAAGCACCCAACTGGTATTGTGAAATTATCTCAGCAACATGTGTTCAGCTCCTGGCAGGGTCGGAATGGTTCAGCTTCCTTCCATAGTTTAAAACCAAGCAAACAAACAAACAAAAGCCCCTTTCCATAGGACTCTGCAGCCTTGTTCTTCAAAAGACCCCTGGCAAATGAAGGCCCTAGAGGTGTACCTAGACAGATGAAATCCTGCAACACATCTCATAATGGGAGACATTTGCTGGGGAGTCCCCTGATCTGAACTTCCTAATGCTGCTGCATGTGATCCTCATCGTCTATTGGGCCTGACAAAATGCTCTCTAAGTCAGTTGGATTCCCCTAATTGCTTGCAGTGGGGTTTGCAGGTCACTTTTGCTGGCAAGTCCTTGGAAATCCTTAGAGAACAAAAGGCATTAAGTGCTCGGTGGTAGAGAGGAGGGATGAGTCTGGGAGGTGCTCATGAATGCCAAGCTCCAAAAGAAACAAGTTTGAGGTAGGTCATAGGGGAGACCAGATGCAGCCATTCAGACACGCATATTTTCTTACAGAAAGCAACTTCACTTGTTTCATCTAAGGACAGAATAAAAGAGAAAAGCAAAGGGAGATGGAGATTCACATACACCTGCTACAGGACCACTGGGTTCTTGAGCAAGACCTGTGGCCTCTCTGGCCTCTTTCTTGCATTTTCTTTATCCCAGTCATACAAGAGGGATAACTACATGTGCTGCAGGATAGGTGCTGAAAGGAGAATTACACAAGTCTTTGTTCTGTGCTTTGGAGTCAAAATATGTGCTACAAATGGGGGAGATATTAATATTATTAATTCCAAGATAAAGTCCTGTATGGAGCTAATGGAACCATTTGTTATTAGGACACTTTGTCCTCTAACCCCAGCGTTACTACTGAAAGCTTTGTATTTTCTTCATTTTTTGCTGGCATACAGCAGCAAAGAGGGAAAATTACTGCTATAGACACAAGTGGTCTGAAAGTTAGGAGTGCAGAGGTAGATGGTCAAGGACATTAAAAAAACATGGTATTCATGCAAGCAGGTGGCCAAATTCCGAAGATAGGGGCAGTCACCATAAGAGCTACACAGTCTCGGTCCAACGTCACTTGGGACCTGCCTTCATCAATAGTTGAGAAGGAGCTGCTTGTCGAACACATGCTATCCCATCTGAAACCACAGGCCCTTTAACTAACAGCATGTTGCAATGGATGACGTCGAGCAGCAAAAGGAAGCAGCTGAAATATGGGAGGTGCAGCCTAGGCCAGAAATTGCTAAGTATGAGGTTATTTGCTCCTGTCCTCCTAGAGGAAAACTAATAGTTGCCTGACCTAACCACATGGGTTGGATGAACTGGGACAGCTACCAGAAACCAGATGATCCTCCCAGAGCTGGGCAAGGAGCTAACTCAACCTGACAATTTTTGTGTTGTAACCACCATGCCAAGCTCCAGAGGGGCAATTTTTCAATCAGATTCATCTCAGCAGACCTTTCCAAGCTTGACTTTACCATTTTTGCCTAAGGGAGGATAACAAACATGACTGCTGAAATCTCTCTGCCTTCTGAGGGCAAAAAATATAGGTGAAAGAAAATTTCATTTCAAACGCTTAAAGCTGCTCTGTTTTTCAGAAAGGAACCCAAGTTTTCGTGTTCCTACCATTGCCTGTGAGGAAGAAATTAAGCACTCATGCTCCGTTCTTGCTCTTAGTGCTTAGAGGAGAACTCGGATACTAAACTTCTTACTAAATGGAGAGGAGGACAAAAGACAGTGGACCCAGATTTGACAGCATTAAGGCTGAAAGTACTGCTGCTCTCGCCTAGTCACTGCAGCCAAAAATCATATTTTACGGATGAGTGTTACTGGACTGCGTTCAGCAGTGCCCAGTGATTCAGCACACTGCGTCCGTACCGCTGGCCAGACCCGCGTGCAGCACAAGCGGGACTTACAGTGAGGGTGAGAAGACTTGGGAGCTGCTTGCTTGAAATAGCCTCATTGCAGTTAATTAATTGCTAACCTTCAAAGTTACTATTGATTGCAGACTGACAGGAAGCCTGGGAACAGCCTAGGACGGGTCTCCTCTCGTTACCTCCCAGCCAGCTGATACAACTGAGGTCTCATCACGCTTTCCCATGCAGCAGCAGCACTGCCTGCACTGGCTGCGCTCCCTCCAGCGCCAGCCCCGCTGCCCTGCTACCGCTTATTCCCTCCCACGTGCCGGCCTCCGGCCATGCCAGCGTGCCTGAGCCCGTGTGGCGGGTTGTGGGGAAGGTGGCCAATGCCACCCACGAAAAGGGACGTTCTTCAGCTGCACCAGCATTCTGGTCTGCTGTAGTGGCCACACAAATAGCCGGGCTGGCCACGGGCAGCAGCGTGACTGGGGCCAGAGATCAGCAGGGCTGCTTGAGGGAGAGCAATGCTGATGAAAAGGGATGTCACACCATGGGCACTGAGCAGTCTTTCTCAGCCTAAGCTTAGCAGGAAGGTTGTTGCTTCTGTTTCAGACCAGACAGAGGGCTTGAATGCCTGAGAACTTGTCTGCTTTCTTCCAGATATATTTATTGGTCTGATAAAAAAACACTTCTCCCTATGACCTTCATCTCATGCAGAACGTAAACAACGCTTAACATGAACAGCAAACTCCAACTACAGGATGATTATTTAGTATTAAGTGAAAATGGAATACGCTGCTTTATATTAGCTGCACAGGAAGGCAACAACACAGCCATTAATGGTCTTCACAGACCCAACACAGGAAAATACTGGCAGACCCAAAAATAAGATGGAGCTGGTCTTATGGACATGTGGCTTCAGTTCCCAGTCGTGCACAGGCAAATTCCTCACTCCTGGATGTAAAATAGGGGTAATGTTGCTTCTTACATCCCAGGAGCTTCCTGGGGACCAAGGGGCTGATGCTTGCAGAGTCTTTAGCAGCCACAGGCACAGAACTTTTCTGGTACGGTCGGGGGACACTGTTTTGCTGCTACTGGCCTGCATTTTTTGAAACTAGTGAACACATGGACATTTCAGAGAGCCTGGAGTGAGCTGGTGCACCCGTAGTGGTTCTGTTCAGCTCTCTGGAGACTGTGGCTGCAGACGGTCCATCTCGTGGGAGCGAGCACCAGCTGAGCAGGAGTGTCCCTTACAGCCACCAGCGAAGCAGGCTGCCAGGAGTGATGGGACAAGGCACCGGCTTTGCCATCGCCAGGCACCAGGGCTGCGGCAGGCCTGGAGCAGACCCACAGCTGCTAACCGCCTGCGCCACGCGCAGTAGCAACCTGGAATCGCTGTCAGCACAAGCTGCATCCCACTCCAGCAGAAATCTGAATTTGTCCTTACACACCCTCTTTATCACAGTCTAGAGGTAAAGAAACTTTATACCTGAGATAAGGAGGGTATCCATCACTGGGAGCCAGGAGGTCAGAGTTCCGCTGTGGTAGGTGCCAACCAGGAATTCCCCTGCCCTGATGAATTTACAGACTGGGCAGCACCCAGGGAGAGCAGGTGGCTATGGACATCACAGAGAGCATAAAACAAGTATTCCTGACCATAAATAATAACTTTATTCTTGCTCTGCACAACATTAATAAAATAGTATAAACCTACTCTTTGCACAGGTCAATAATTGATCAATAACAAAAGGAACTTCTTATCACAAGCAGGCACTTTTATGGTCCCAGTTAAAGTGCAAGATGAACTAAAAGGGGACACCCCTCATAATAATTTCAGTATGTTTGCATATTTAAAAGCTGAGTGGTACTGTTCATTTCTAGTCTTGATCTTCAGAGCCATGCCACAAGCACTGGAGTCTAAGAAGCCTCCTGCCACCTTGCCTGCAGCACCAGGCTGTGTGGAAACGTCCACCTATTCACCCTTGTGCTAACGCTGCCCTCCCGGCTGTGGTCCCCATCCGACGAGCAAAGCAGGGGTGATCCCGGGTGGTCAGAGCTGGCTGTTGGGATAGACAAGCTCCACGATGAACATGGCAAAGGAGCTCAGGAAACTATTTCAAAGCAGAGGCTTCATGGAGTAAGTGGTAAGGCACTTCTTCCCCTCCTCAGGCCATCAGCAGCAGCTGAATTTGGGAGAGCAATGCATCCAGAGCAAGGGCTTTGGCTCAGCACTCCCTTTCCTTCTTGGCTAGGAGAGAGCCCTTTTCCACTGACTCTCATGGATCCGGGCAGTCTTTACTCAGGTTTCCACAGACGGCAACAAGTCAAGGGGCCCAGGCAGGGGAAGCAATTAACTTTTCCATGCAAGCTGGATCTACCATTTCTGGAGCAGACTGGTGTGCTCAATGCGTATCACAGGCCTGGCCTTTGGAGAGATTTCAGGAAGGCTGAAGGACATATTTTATCCATCAGTCTTCTGATTTCTGCATTGGCACGACCAGAGTTGCAGCAGTAGATTTGCAGGCTTTAAGGACAGTGGGATGGTTATGGTCGTCTCATCTGCCCGCCTCTGTAAGGGAGCCCATCCGTTTTCCCTGGTGATGCCCCCATCCAGCCCAACGCCATGCAGTTTGGCGAGAGCACACTCCTTGGAAAGACAGCCAGGCCTGATTTACAGGCTCCAAGTGATGGAGATTCCCTCCCATCGCTGGGTAACCTGTTCCAATAATGAATTATGAGAAGGAAGGGAGCAGTTTAGTCAATGGTATTTGTGTACGATGATTTTACATGTTGCAACGGTGCCCACTGCAGTAAGTAAATTGCCCCCTGGCTTTCATAAACATCATCTGTACACAAACATTATCCAGAGCAACTGTATGGCAGGGAAATTCTCCAGTGTAAGATAATGTCATCTCCACAGCAATAAGAAAGGTAAAACAGTACTTACCAGCTGGGAAAGAGGGAGAGGCAACAAACAGCAGCCAGCTGTAAAATGACCGTGTCAGGGCTACAGCTGCTTGGGTCTGCCTGATTTAAAGCACCAGCCCCACAAAGGCATGCTGAGGAAACTCATTCTGTAAGAGAGTGACTTCATACCCAGGAAAATTATGAGGCACCCAGAGGTCAAGCTGGTTCTGTGGGGTGCCTTTATAATATGGCCACCAGCAGAAAAAATGTCGGAAATTAAGTTCCATCTAATCAGATGGAATTGGCAATAAAGCCAGGACTGCTCCATTTATTTATTTATTACATTAGGTCCAGGGGAACAAGAGCCCTTTTTCTTTCTAAATTCGGATGTAATTATAGCCAGCTCTTATTAGTGCTTTCTAACCTCCATCTTGGAGCGCTTTGCAGAGGAAGCTGATGGCATCGTTCCTGTTTTACTGGTGGAGAAACTGATGCCCAGAAATTGAGAAGTGCTTTGGCCAAATTCTTGTAACATCCCAGCGATAGATCAAAGAAGGGAATGTGGCCCCGCTGCATCAGATCCCTTCCCCGTGTCCCCTCAAGCTGTGCCCAGCCGGAGAAGACCCCTGACAGTCCAGGGTAAATCTACCACTACAAACCAGGTACAGTCGGACTGAAGGGTCGCTTTTGACCATAGCCAATTCCCTGCCTACATCTCTGAAGGCTGCAGCAGCCTTCTCCATCGTGTGATCTAGGGGATCAATATTTTGCTCGTGTAGAGTAGACTCACCTAATCGTGTTATAGGAAGGTATGCAGAGCTCGAGTGTCTCTATATTAGGCTATGTGACCTCTCAGTTGAAAGATGGGACACAACTGCTTTAGGCCATTTAGTCATTGCTTTAGTCATTGAATGTTACTTTCCAGGACAGAAAGACTTGTCATTTTGTGGCTGAGAGCAGGGCACCAGGGATGACTGCTTCCAGACCTCAGCCTCCTCCCCACCGCCCTGCTCTAAGCGAGGGAATGCTGCTTCCAGCAGCCCCACTTCTCCACTGAAAAGCAAAAAAGGGAAAGAAATAAACCCTCAGTCTGCAGGCCAGGATTTCAGAAGTGATGTTGTAACCATTAGCAGGAAAGGGTTTTAAAGCATTGGGTTGCTGAGGAACCATGGGCCCGTGCCCGCAGGTGCCCAGCCGTGAGCTTGTCCCTGCACAGCCAGGACGGTTGCCAAAGCAGGTCTCAGGGCAGAGCACACAGCGAGGCTGCCCTTCACTTCCAGAGGTTTTCCCGGCTGGCAATCAGACCCGGAGCATCTGTTCTCAGCAGCCCAGCTCTTGCAACCGCTGCCTTTCTCATCCTGATAGGAAGCTGCCATGGAGAAAATTTTAACCTGCTTTTAAAATGTAAATGGGTCTGTCCTAGGTGGACTTCTGACTTCTTCAGATATGTTTCAAAATTAACACTTCTTCCTCCAGCATCCATCTGTTAACACGAAGCAAAACGGGAATTTTATTTCTACCTGATGGTGTCAATTGAGCAAACAGCCTCTTCGTGCACCAGGACAGAGCAGGAATCTGAAGCCTTCATCTTCCATCAACATCTTCAGCTTCCAAAGAAAACACTAAGCAAATTGCCATCAATTCCTCCAAGGTGGGGACTAAGGAGTTAATTTTATCTAAATCATGAGGACATGCCCAACGCCAAGCCCCGTGGTACTAGGCAAAGACATAAAATAAACAAGTCATTGCTCCCAAGGGCTTACAAATGGCTGGGTCTTTCAGAACAGTTCAGCATGGCTTTTTTTTTTTTTTTTTTGGAAAAAATCTATGATTAAGTGTCCCAGGGGAAGCAGCTGCCTGATGAGCACTTCAGGAAATTTGGCCCTTATCTGCAGGTGCTTAAATGGGAGCTGAGCCCTGGGGAAAAATCATGTCTCTGAATAGCCCAGTAAGTGGCAGTGAGGATGGCAGGGAGCTATTCCCTTGTCAGGAGAGCATGGATGTGATCCAGTCTGGACCAAGACAGGAGAAGCGAGAGCAGCCTAACCTCGTGGAGCGCTTCCCAGCCCAGGAGGCGAGACGATGCAGGCAGCCAAAGACAAGCATATGGAGAAGGAAGGGCAAGGACCCAACAGCCAGCAGCACCCCTCCTCCAGCGGGCACGGAGACACTGCTTGACCTTGGCCGACGCCAACACACCATGCACACGCACATGCACACATGCACACAAAGCAAAAGCAGGATCTACCAAATAAAAACAACTGCACTAAGCTGCCTGTACAACATGCACTCTGCTCTGGTGGTTCTTCTGGCTGTTCTGGCAATCACCAAGCATTGGCTTTGTATTCTAGATCCCCCTTCTCGGTCCATGAACAGCTTGGCAGTATTTCTGCCAGTAAATAAAGCAGGGTCAGAGCACCCAGCTGGCCGTGCTGTTCCCCATCGGCACGCTTCCTGGAGTAGTTTTAGCCTGTCTTGAGCCTCTAGCCGTTGTCTCCCAGACATCACCCATGCACCATTTTGGGGATGGCACAGGCTGGGGACTGTCCCTACCAGGATCTGACCATATTCATGGTCATTCATTCAGATGGGGGTGGAAAGGGTGGGAAGAGAAAAACTTGAGGTGAGTGGATGCAAGCCAGGCTATGAGACTTAGCCTCAGGGCTGGAGAATGGACCCTGCGCTGTTTTAGCTGCATAGTTGGAGCCATTTTCCAGCCCTTCCCCATTTCCAGTCCATGAGTGTCAGCAAGCTCTCCCCTGCTCTCCTCTGTACCCTCTGTTCCCTTTCTTTGCACCAAACACCAAAGTCCCAGGTCTGGGTCTAGCAGGTCTCAGTCCAGCAGCAGGACTCAATGCCTTCAGTAGCATGTTACAGAATATCGATAGTGGAAATCACGAGCCAGTCAAATTTTTATGCCTCAGAGACACCTTTCATCTTCTATTTCTGCTGCCTTTGCTAAACAACCAGTTTCTGATACAACACAACCCAGACTCCCACCCAGACATTTTTCTCCCATTCTTCAAATCCTCAGCTTGTCCCATCTAACTCTTGTCTCCAGGGATTTCTTGCAAAAGAAACCAGGCAAATAACATGGGACCTTCTCCCTCTGCTCACTTCATTCTCACCTCCCTCTCCCCTCCACCAGCAGGTCACAGGTTTGTCTCACTCAGCGAACACCTTCTGTCCTCTCATGGCTATACAAACACAATGTTGATGCTTTTGCTCTTTACAGAAAATCTGGCCCAATTTGTCTTCCCCTCCCTTCTCAGTCTGGAAACCTTTGCCACTTTCCCTGGTTGCTCTCATATCTTTTTAATGACTCCTCAGGGCTCTTCTTCACCTTCTCTACAACTTTCAGGGAGAAATGATGTGGATGTCTGCTCCCATTTTGCTTCTCTTCCTCTTCCAAAGCTTATTCCCAGCCTATTCTGCTCATAAACTGATTGTTCCTCCACCTCACTTCTCAGTTCAGATCTGCAGGGACTGAGCACAGTGCATTCCTCCATATGTTCTACCACATCTTTCTGCTTGCTTGCTCTCTAGCCAAATTAATTGTTAATTAGTCATAAAAAGTGAACTTCTCCAAAAGAAACAGAAAAAAAAGAGTGAAGAGGAAGAAGCAGACAAAGAAACAGGTTCTGCAGCAGAGCAGGGAGGGTGGTCGTGGGAGGCCAAAGCTTGGAAGCCTCCTTTCCCTTAACTCTCACCTCCTGAAGCACGTGAGCTACTGATGGCCCTGCTGGAAGGGAGAGCCTTTGTCTCTCCCCTTTCCTTATCCTCTGTGGAAATGGCTGTACAGCCCCTCTGAAGTCACTGGGAGGCAGATCTGGCTTCCCAAAATGCACAACACCCCTGCGAGAGTGCCACTGCCCCGTCATACTCCACTGCCAAGCGGACAGCCCGGATTGGGCTCTGCTCATGTCCCAGACCTCCTCCCCCCTCCCCAGCCAGCTCTGGGGTGTTCCTCGCTCTTCAGCTGTTCCAATGGCAGTTTTATGTTTTCATTTGTACCTTCAGTATAATCAGGTTGTCCCTTTCTTTCCCTTAAGTATTTTTAAATATAGTAGACACCTAGTGAGGAGTAGGCAAATCCCACCACTGCACTCCAGTCAACAGCAAAGCAACAGCATAGTGCTGCCCGTAATGGGGTGTTTCCAGATGCCTTCATTGAATGTATGATCACAGCATCTATAGATGAAAGACTTGTGCTATACATCTCCTTGCAAGGGCAAGATGTATACCCCAGGTAGAGGACATATACTAGATATTAAACATCGAGGACCCTGTTTTCTGCTGTACTCCAGCTGCTGAGAGCCACTGTGATGCAGCAGAGTAAACATAAACCCAGTTAAACTAGGTTTACAGCTGCTTTGTGTTAGCAGACTGGCACCAAGCAGCTGGAGTTTACCAGTAGAACTGGCCCCTACAATATTCTTGGGGCCGTGTCAGACCTCATTTTATCAGCGTACTTCAGATGGCAAGGGTGAGAATTGTAGATCATGAACGGAAATACAATTAAATCAGTTAAAGACAATGATGCACTGTGTAAAATTACACCATAGCAAGTATTTTATGGGAAACCCTTTGACATCGGCTGCTTTGGAGCACAGAGGAGAGAACTGAGGCTCCAGGACCAGCAGTGTTGCAGTGATGGTATCCAGCAACATCTTCCTCACTCCCCAACCCATGTTTGAACGTTGAAATTAATTATGCTGTGGGGTGAAAAAAAGCTGATGTGTTGCCTACTTCTAAGTATTCATATACTAACTTTCCACCACAGAGCCAAAGAGATTCTTTTAGCCTGGAGTTACATGTGGAAAGTTCATTGTTCAGACAAGGCTTGCAAAACCCCCTAATATGATGTGATTTAAATTTGAAGTAGTATAAATTTGTAACCAGATAAAAAGGGGTAATCGCAAAAAAGTACAAGACAGAGCACACTTAAACCAGTGTTTTGGAAATTAAAGTAAAAAAAGAAAGACTCAGCACTCTTTAGTAAAGAAGGAGGCTGTGTAAGCACTCGAGAGGAAAAAAAGGACGGAAGAAAAAGCTTTTTTCTACATGGAGAATTAATCTGCGCACTGACCTTCAACCTGCTCTGGCACTTACACAGCGGTGCAAGGGGAAATGCGGACATAGTGCAAATGACATAAACAAATTCCTGCGGAGGAAACTCTTCTGCTGGAGACATCCATTCTCCAGACTCAAACCCGCCGTGCTAATACACTTGCCTCTTCCGCGGCGCACAACTCCTGCTCTGCTAATGGAAAACTTCCCGCACAAAGTGTAGCTTACAAGAGAAAAGAAATCAATGCGGGCAGGTTTGAATTTCTCAAGCACCAGAGCTGCCATGCTTTGGCAGTGAGAAAAGCCTTTGGCTTTGCAGGCTCACCTAACCCACGCTGAGCCCGTGCAGGTTGCCAGCCTGGAATATCTACAGCCCTCTGATCTACTGCATTGCCAAGGCAGGACGGATGACAGTGGGCTTGGGCTATCAGCTAGACGGAGTTACTCTGTCGGGGAAGAAAATGGATGCTATCGCCTGCTCGGCAGTAAAAGGAAAAGGGAAGCAGCAATAAGGGGTAGAGACAGTTATTATAAGTTTGACTAGGGACAGAATTAAATCGATGCAGTAAATGGCACTTAATGCACTTTAGTGACCCAGTGCATTTACTTCATCATACTGTGCCGTGTGGCTGATTACATTTGATGCATAACACATGAAAAGCACTAGAGGCCATTGCTGGAAAATCTCAGGATGCAAAACAAATTGTCTGGGCACCTCAGGTTTTCAGCATTTCTGCACACACAGGCGCACACGCACTCTTTCCTGCGTGGCACACTGGATTTGATAGCACCTTTCAGAGGTCACCTTGGCACTGACTTCACACTCCCACTGAGTGTGCCTTGTTAGCATCAGCAGTCAGGGCTCCGGCCCTGCATAAATTCTGACGGTTTCCTTGGTTTGGTTTGATTGAAACAGCACAGCTGCTTTTTTTTCAGACCAAAAATCCAAGAAAACTTGGTACAATCTTGGAAAACTAAATAAGCGGTCAAGTTTGCCAGCTGCAGAATACAGTGGGACTTCACTCATTCACATGGCATCAGTCCATACACACAAACCAGGCAGGCTGTCCTCAGAAAGTTCAACTCGGAGGGCTACGTGAAGGCTCAGATTTCTTCGTTTACATGACACCCTGGGGAATATCCAATGCCAGAACAGTGGAGATGTAAGAAAGTCAACACAGTCCTAGAAAGATGCTAGTTGTTGGGAAAGCTGGGTTCTTCTCCTTGTCCTGGCATTGATTTGCCTTTTTTTTTTTTTGCTGAAGATGCTGAAGACCCTTTGAGACCCTCTGAAACTCCCTGAGAGACAACATTGGGTACTCCAACAGGTCCCCCTTGCCCCACTCTGCAAATTCCTGTCCCACGAACCAGGCAGCAGGGAGGTTTCTCTGCTACTCTCCACCCAGCCTAAGACCTGAAGTTGTGAGCTTCTCTAACCTGGCTTACTGCGAATGAGCTGGGCTGGGAAGAACCCCCATGGGTGCTTTGGTCAGGAGGTCTGCAGGGATCCATAAGCTCTGTGCATGACGGGCACCTGCCGTGGACTTGCCCACTGCCACTTCCACCCCCACAGTGATTTCTCCTTCAGGGCAGCATGCTGAGAGCCTACAAGCGGATGGAGAAATATCACACTGAACCCAGACATCTCCTAAATTGATGCTGAGGACACGGGTAACCTCCAGAACAGCTGGAGCTGCAGACAGTGTATATCCATAATTGTAATGAACTGGGACTCAACAGGCTGGGGTGGCTGCACCTTACAAGCCCACACCTCAAGTCTGTCCCTCTGTTATACAGGGATAATGATTTTGAACCATTTTTGTAAGTGGTTGTGACTGTGATATTGTTATTGCTTTGTGTCACCATAAATCATTATGCTTTTCCAAGCCTTCTCTTCATTTAGAGGTTAAATAGAATAAATGAGTGGAGACTGCAACCCATTACATATGCAACAAAATGGGGTTAGAAACAGCCACCTCCAGCGCTTCCACCTACTCATACCAGTTCCACAGCTTCTTCCACATGATGTAATAAAAATTTACTCTTAAACCGAGTGCTTCACCTGAGGACCAGAAAGAGCTGGCATGAACCCCTAAAGCTCACATTCTTCCTTGCAAAATGAGGATATTTGTGAATATCCACTTGCTGTTTAGGACCAGTGAGGTGCAGAGAGGTTAAATGGGTTTTTACCTCAGAATAAATCATTAGAAAAGTTGGGAATAGGACCAGGAATCCTATCAACCAGCCCTTGGTCTCATTACATGAAAACTGTCTTCCTCGGCACTTTACTTAGTACTGACATTATTCCTCCAAATGTATCAGACTTGACTTCTGTTACTAGGGCCGTAAAAAGCAATTCAGGGAGGCTAAGCCCCTTCCCCACCCTGTTCCTCATGTCCCACTTTTGGACTTGTATTGCACAGCGGCACAACGGGCACAGCAAAGCCACTGCGCCCTCTCAATTGACTTCGAGGGGAAGATTCAGTCCCAAGGTCACCTGAAGCCATGCTCACCCCAATGCCACACAGCTAAGAAGCTTGCTGATCTCCTGTGGGACCATGGCTTGGGGCTCGGGGAAGCACGAGGAAGGCTGCAAT
The DNA here is from genome assembly GCF_035582795.1 of Mycteria americana. Lineage (NCBI taxonomy): Eukaryota > Metazoa > Chordata > Aves > Ciconiiformes > Ciconiidae > Mycteria > Mycteria americana. The sequence goes on from NC_134366.1 coordinate 159,989,961, forward strand.
AATTTTGGATTTACTCCAGTGATGCTGAGAGCAGAATTTGGCCCTTCTCTAGGAGAGGGAGAGAAAAATATGCATTGGATTTATTTGCCTTTGGAGTGAACTAGACAGATTTCAATACTTAAGGGGATTGCATTTAAATCATCTGTGGATTTTGAAAACAACATTATTGCTTGGTATCACAAGCAATTCCCAATTTTTAGATCTTCCTGAGCTAGACTCAGTTTTAGTCCTAATAGCAACAATTCTATTACTGCTGTGAGGGAAATGGAATTGCAATGAACTGGTATACATTTTCCTTAAAAATTATAAAGTGACAAATGTTTTATTTCAGCTTCTCTTGAGGATTTGCTGGATATTAAAAATAATCTTAATGTAGTCACTGGTTGGCATTAACGTAGTACTCTAACTGCTGGTTTCGGGGAAAGCAGAGGATTGTGTGTTTTCTCGGCAGCCTCTCACAAGGTGCTGCTCACATTGTAAATGTGCTTTGTTATCTAGCAGGATCAAGACATCACTGAATAAAAAGGTATTGTAACTTCATGCTTTGAAAGTCTAATTCCACCCTTTTTCAGGCTCAAAACAATCCATTGTCTTCAACACAAACAAGAGGGATTTATACCAGTCGAAGCAAGAGGAAAATCCATTTCCTCTTGCTGTATTGCCCTTCATTACTGTGTTTTAAATTCTTGGGTTTTGAACACAATTTCAGATACTCTTAACTTGTCCATTTTCATATTGTCATCCCAGCTCCCTGATGCTCCATCAGTGGCAGCAGTAGTGTGTATACGGCAATCAAGCCACCGGTACATTAGCTACTGCATCCTACAGCTCCACAGAAGGTTTAGGTGATGAGCCAGTAAAGTGGGGCAGATTTTCAGAAAAACCCTAGTACCCACACAGCAAATCATGGTAGAACTAAACCCCATTTTTTAATAGCTGACTAGTCCGTTTCAGACTTGTATTTTCAAAAGAGCAGAGTTGCTGCAGATGCCTCTGTTTCTCCATGTCCAAGTCAAGATGCCATAAAAGGTCCTAAACTCCTCCTAAAAATTTAGGACCTTTTCAGTCTTCTACAGGGCTACCAAATGAAAACCCCACTGGGGCTGCCACAGACCTCAGGATGCTTAATACAAGCAGGAACTGAATGTGGAACCCTTTTCGAAACGAAGAAAACCCAGAATGTATCCCTCAGTTGCCAGCAACTGGTCTGCCTTGTGGTTGTTTTGTGATCGTGAATGGGAGCTGCTTCTATGGAGAGGAATGGAGAAATGTGAGGGAAAATATTTTACAGACTCAAAATTCTCATTTCTGCTGCAACTTCAAGAGAGCGTTGTGTTGGTTTTTTGCAGTCACTACCTCAGCAGTTGTTGTTAACATTACATTCTTCTTCTTGTGAAATCTCAGGAACGGCTTTATCGTATGTTTTCTGGAAAGAAAAATAGCTGTTCCTTAATTCAGTTCACCACCACCAGCAAAACAACAGTTACTTACAGAAAGGCGACGGGGAGGAGCCCAAGCTGCACAGAGGAGCCACTGCAGCATGGAGCACCCAGCCATCCTTAATGCGCAATAGAAATGCAGGTAATGTGCAAAACGAGCTACCCGGCACTAGCAGCACCTGGAGCAGGCAGCTCATAAAATCCGCATACAGCCCTGAATGCCATGTAGAGAAACAAAAGTGTGGAATAAAGCACATCATGCAGCTACTAGAATGTCACCGTCACACTGCTCAGAATCTTGAGCAAAATCTGTTTCTCTCTGATAACATCGTGGATACCATTAGCTAATAGCTTTAGAAAGGGAAAGCAGAGACTTCTTTTCTCTCTGCTAATCATTTAAAAGAGAAAATAAAATAAGGCGTTGATCAGTGCCAACTCTCTATCTCCATTCAAGTGATAGCACAATGAGTTTCAGTGAGATTGTTCAAAAAAGCCCTCAAAAGTGCATTTAAAGTTGAACTGATTATGCGTTAAATAATTTGGGCCAGATCCTCAGTTCATGTAAGCAAGCAGGGTCCCAGGGACTTCACGGACCTGGCTTTGGTTTATTCCAGCTAAGAATCAGTTTTTATTCCCAGTGTGGCAGGTTAGCAAGCAAAACTGACACTCAACATGGGATTCCCCTCACCTAACAACACAGAGATCTCCAATGGAGCTTGTTCTTCCTTTACAGACGACTCTTCTATACAACAGAGATGAAGTAGGCACAAGTCTCCGAGGACCCCATCCATCTGCTTTATTTTGGATTTGATCTCCACTGACTACACAGGCCGCGAGGGTGCACAGCCATGGCAGTGGTTCGGTTCAGTTCAGCATTGCACTTGTGAGGTGACTATCCCAATTTTCCCCACTTACCTCATTTTGGTTCACATCATAGGGCAGCGTTGGAGCACACAAACTGGATCCTTTTCCGATGAAACTAAGCTGGAAGATGCAGACGTAGATCTGGTGCACTCCATCTCCCCATCTAAATCAGCCCCTCCAAGATGTGTATCGTGTGGAAGTCAGGTTTCAGACTACAGCTCTACACCAACTAGCCCATGCTACTTGCTAATGTAGACAACAGCCTTCTGGTAGCTCCTGCAGATGTAGCTATCTGTATTTGATCAAACGAATTCCACCCCAAGTTGTTTCGTATAAATAACATGGCCACAAGCCAAGAATGCAAGTGTTGAAGGAGTAGGAACACTGCTCTGGGATCGTTTTCAGGGTAACAATTTTTTTGCTCATTTTCTGGCAGGGAGAAGCCCGTAGTCAGTATCAAACACCAATGGCTGTTGGGATGCTCTGTTTTGGAGGAACCCGTAGTGACTCAGAAAACCAGGAGCAGAGCAGACTCACCCGCATCCTTCAGCCTCCTCCCAAGATCCGTCAGTCTCCTACCACTGGCAGATCAGATGGGATGACAATACAAGGACGTCTCCATGCTCTGGTAGTCTGAACCCCAGAAGGGATTAGGCCAGCCTGGACATCTCTGATGGGAATGAACCAGTGAATGAATCCTTCAGATTTACAGGCCGTGATCCCAAGCCCAGCGATGTTATCAGTAACTTTCCCAGCATGGGATTCGTCTGACCAGACGTTGGTATCTCTGCTGCAGGGCCTGCAATCGGTGCGCTCGTCCTGTCAGCAGAGCAAAACCAGCACACTTGAGGTGCAACTTATCTCATGCTAAAGCCCGTGTCTGAAACAGGTGAGGAGGAGGATGATCCCGAGAAATACTTTGTTCTGTCCATTGACTATGCAGGGAGACAGTGAGGTCCAGCCCTGACAGAGAGGAGTGCTTTGTAGGCATCTAGAGTTAGGTGGGATGAATGAGATCCCCCATGACTGTGACAGGCTTCCGATAACCCCCTAACAATAAATATGGGTCAATAAATATTCTCAGCTTGCAGGCATCAGCCTTCCAAGGCCTCCAGGCTGGTGGAGCGATCATTTTTGCACATACACATCTACAGCGACTCCTAAAAGCCACTGTTACCTACCCACGATTGCGTCACAACACAGGGATACTGTCCTGCCACACACAAGTGACGCAGACTGAATGTTTGCCTGCCCTCAGGTAAGACAGTAAACACCCGTCAATGTTGCTGGACTAGTTACCACCGTGTATAGATGCTATACCACCTATGTTATCTATGTAACAGAGACACAGGATATACGTATAGCCATTGCTCAGTTCAAGCTGAGGAGAAAGCAGATAATGAGCCATTCGCTTCACTACCCTGAACTTGAGACGCACGGCAATCATGCTCCCAGTTGCATTCTCAAGAGCACAAACAAGATTTGTTATGCTACCTTAAAAATAAAACCACACTGCAACAGAAATGTACGTCCTTTATTAACAACTTTTCAAAATAAACCTGAAGAAAAAAAGTCTTTGGTGACACTATCTATAAAAACAACCTATCTTAGATGGTAAACCTATGATGTTATACAGGTTAATGAAGTAAACCAAATTATATGGCTTTTAAATTTCTCATTCTCTCTTTTTCTCTCACTCACACACTTGCTTTAGGTTTAATTGCACCATGTTGTCAATAGTCAAACAAAGAGGGAGAAACACTTTAAAAAAGATGTGGCAGCACTATGAAAACATTGGTAATGCATTAGAAAATTTTTCTCAAAAATGTACATTTTATACAAAATAAGATTGTATTTTTTGTTTGCTTTTTTGCTTTACATTTGCCCACCTAAGAATTCCCATTTCAGGTTTCCATTCTCATCATCCAAACACTATACATATTTTCTCTCAAAATAAATATACAGGATTATGTACAAGGTCGCAAGGCCCATTGCATCATCACTAATCCACTGTGAAACAGTCACTAAAAACATCATGAAAGGGTGGGAGGGAGCATCCAAAAGCATCTGATGAGTCCCATAACCCCCCCTAATTTAACTCCAACTTAAAAAACGTGTGTGAAAATGGTGAACGGAGCGGTATAAAGGCCAGCTTGACTTAGTTTTAAACAAGGGTGAGATGTACAGAATTTTGGAAGATGCGCTCTTATTTCCAGCAGACAGCGGCTAAGACCCTGCGTGGGCAGGTCCCCCCTGGGACATCCCCAGCCCCATCCCCGCGAAACCCCGCTGACGCCCGGGGAAACGCCTCTATCGGGCCGACGGCCTTGAGGGCCACATCTCTGCGAGAGATAGCAGAGCCAGCCTGGAAAAGAGCAGACCACCAATCCACCCCGGCTGTAAGAGGATGTTTAACTGGAGGAGTTAACGAAATGGTGGTCACTCCATACAGATGTTATGACAAACACTGAGCAGACTTTTAGTTTCGATATGGGGGAGAGAGAAGGAGGAGAACGCTGCATTTTACACTGGGAACGTAAAGATTTTTAAAAAATCCAAGTCTACCTCTAGCTGTTTCTTTCATTGCTTCAGTGTCAAGTGATTACTTCCATTCTCCAAATGACATCTTTTGGTAAATGAGCTATTTTAAAAGGCGCTCATTGGTGAAAGATTAATTTCTTTGTCAAAGTTGGCTCTAAAAAAGAAATTGCAATCTCAAATTGATCAAATCCATGATGTTTTCCGATGGAAAAGATCAAAGCGCTCGATAGCCATGCATTAGCAGACCAGTGTGTTCACTATGAAATTATTACAAAGCTTAAACATTCACATCTAGAAAAAGTTATGGTAATAATTAGAGTTTTTCACAAAATAGAAAGAGGCCCAAGGGACTGCAAGGAGAGCCAGGCTCTTTCTGTCTTGGAAGTTTGCCCCTAGTTTTGTGTCGCGTTTTTCTCATTATGAAACCCTCCTCCAGCAATAGATCTCATTCGAATTGTAACTGGGAAGGGTTTCTTACTCTTTTTTTTTTTTTCTTTAATAAATTCAATTAAAAATTCATCAGTTCTCCCAAACTCTAATCCCTACTTTTATTCTGTTTTAATGGCATCGATCTATTCACATTCATCCATCCATCTCACCCCTGATTAAATTAAGGTCAGTAACCTTTACGAAAGGCCACATGCGTAACACTCAGTCAAGTCACCAGGCATTCAAGTACCTGTAAAGTAAAGGCTAACATAGCCTGCTATTAAAGAAAAGAATAAAAAAAAACCCTACAAAAGGAGCAACAAGGAGTGAACCTTGTTTCAGCACCATCTGAATTGGGGGGGGGGGTGGGAGAGAATAAAGAACCATTAACTTGCAGGTAGGACATGATAAAAGGGTGATTTCATTCACTAAGGAAACAACACAGCTCTGTCCAACACAGGTACACACGGGAGGCTCAGAAGCATGCCCAGTGTCCTTAGGAGCGTTGGCCGATAATGTCCGCATTGAGCGTAACACACCGAGTCTCTAAGCTGGATCTGTGTCCAGCTCTTCCCCTGGGTCCCCGGGCCATGGACACGGAGACCGACGGCCGCTCTCGAGACTGGCTGCGAGGCACATTCTTTCCTAGAGAGACGGCTACGCCCGGGTAACGTGCTGCAAAGAGAAACTCTCCTACCTATCCGCATCCCTTCTGGAGCTAAGCCTTTCATTGTTACTTGTTTAATTAGCGATCTGTAAACAGAAAGGGCCTCAAATCACATTGAGAGCGAGCTTTAGCACAGTCTCTTTCAGCCACCCCAAAAAGTGACGATAACAGAATGGCAAACAGCTTAAAACCTTGGCCTGACTCGCTGCACTCCAAAAATGGTTAGCTACTCCCTTTTTTACTAAAAACCCAACCCACGTGCCCCAAAACAGCATTAACTAAAACCCAAGCAGAATTGTAATTCCTGTTTTTGTAGGGTCCCCTCTTTCCCTCTCCCTCTCCCTGGCCCCTCTTGCTGGCTACAGACCATTAACTGCTTCCCAGAGCTGCAGATGCTCCTGTGGACACATCCCCACGCTCGCCTGCAAATGGGGACACGAGCAAAACGTGAGCCCTGCCAACCTCATCCAGTGTTTGACACGTTCTCCAAAAACTGAGTCTAAGGAGAAGGTCTATTCCAGCCCCTGAAAGAGCTGCCTGATCTCCGAGAGGAAAAAGTGGCATGGGAGCCGCTGAGCCATTCACCCTGGAAAATCAAACCACTGGACTTCACCTTCCCCCGCAGATCAGCAAGTGCAGACCTGAGAGCACAGGGAAGTGAGGTTCAGGTTTTTATGGGATGTGGGGAGCTGAATTAGCAGCTCACCCTACAAAGACAGGAGCATAACCTGCTCCCCTTCCCTCCCTGGCCCTGCCTACCTACTCTTGCCTCTTTACACATCTCTCCACTCTCCATTTTAACTCTCTAAAATGGCATTTAATAAATCACCGGACAGTTTTCTGCGATTTTAGAGACTTAAATGGGCTCATAGAAGCACCTGGTGGGCACCAGCATGGGACAAGGTGTGAGGTGAGACTGCATGCCCAGGGGCTGGGGGAGCAATGGGCGTGGGGGGAGAAGTGGCACCTCTTCCTTTCAGCAGCCTAAGTCACTAGCTGCAGTCTCACACATGTTTTGGCAGATTCCTTTAAAGATTTGGTTCAGATTTAACACAAAATGTCAGCAACCTGATGTTCGTGCCCTAACTCGCTGTGCTCTGTTCAAATATTGCAATACATATGCAAAGCAAAGCATTCTTTGCAAGTCTTTACATGTCAGGTTGCATACAAGCATTTAGCAATATGTACTTTGCACTTTTAAAGCAACTTTCCGTTTAGGGATTCTGATCTTACCAGCAACAGAAATTATTTAGGCTTCACAGCATTCCCTCTACAACCAGTAACTATTACTTTTACAAGTGAGGAAACTGAGGCAAGTTATGGGAGTTGCTTAAAGCTGCATAATAAAACAGTGCCTGAGCCCGAATGAAACTGGTGATAAACCTGGTCCACCCTTCCTATCACTCCAGCTACTCTTCACCCCTGCTTCCGGACCGTCTGTTTACACAGGAATGAGGTATAGAAAGGCTTGCTGGTCTTTTGGGCATCGGAACTAAACCCTCCCGCTGTGACTTTAACAGAGCTCTTGGGGGTGGCGGTCGTTACAGAGCACCCCAAATGCACCTCAGCAAAATGTGAGAGTTCAAAACGGTTTTAAAGTGCTTATTTTCTTAGCAAATCAGAACGGCATTTTCCTGACCCAAATCACTGCTTTTGTTTTCCTTCTTCAACTGAAAGCAACACATAAATAAGCAAAGCACTACAGAGAAATAAACAACCAGAACACTTCCATTTAAAGATACTTCCATGTGAAATGATAAAACCATTTTGGAGCGTGAGCAATGCCGGTATTTCAGGGGCAGGTTTTTCTCCGAGTTACCCTGCCCCACGTACGCCTGGGAGCACCCGCTGCCGCCAGTACCCAGTGTCTGACCACACACTTTACTTCAGGTGTCAGACCTCCAGGAGGGAACTCCTCCACCTATTTGCACTTAAAAAAAAAAAAAAGGACAAAAAAGAAAAGCCCATGCTTTGATTTCATATAAACCAAATTGTTACAGGCCAAATTCCTGCGTTGCGAGCACTGACATGCTTTCTTTTCTTCGCCAACACCCCTTTTGCCCTCAGAACAAAGCTATTTCTAGCAATTTAGCTGCCGTGGCCAAGCGGCACCAGTGCCGCCGCGCAGCAGGGACTCACACCGGCTCTGCGTGTCCCACGCGGCCGCCACGCTGGCCGTGCTGACCGTCCCTGCGGTGCTCACCCACGGGCAGAGCCGTTCGGGATGCACCTCTCCTACCAGAATACACAACCAGCCCCGCACCTCTGCCGTGCGTGAAGCCTTCCCTGTGCTCCGCGTCACCGGTTTGCTGGCCGGCAGTGGTGGTCCTCTCCCCCTTCAAGGCAAGGCTGATTGCCTTTAAAAATGGGGTCCCCAACCAGGAGGATCTACGCTCTCGTCTGGCTCGTTGGGGGCTCTCCAGTTTTCCATCCATCCAAAGGGGTTTTGCTACCGCCTTGGGGAAAACTGAGGAAAAAAAATTAAAAAGTCAGCAGTAAATGAGAAACGTTAATACTTCGGTTCTGTCCTGCTTGTGCTCAGTTTGTTCTGAACCTGCTGAATTTTCTCCCCGTGAGATTCAAGCATTTAACTTTGCAGGGGAAAATGAATGAAAATTGCAATGACAATCAAATGCGTGAAAGAAAGAAATGGCAGCTTTGAAATATTCACAACCAACACAATTTTGATTAAAGAAAGAACTCTGTTTTTAATTGGTTTTTTTTTTGATCATTAAAAAAGTTTAAACCTGCATAGCAATCATTTCAAAAATAATTATTTAATGTTCCATAATGAAACTGTACACGACCTAGTCTTGAGTGACAGAAGCCTGCCGGGCGGTTCGGCGCAGTCCGGAGCAGCGCAGCCCCGGCACCGGGACGCCGCTCGCCGGGGTCGGGCGCTTGCCGTCGGCGGCACAGTCCGGCTCCGTGTGCCGGCAGCTGCGCGGGCACGGGGCGGCTCGGCCCCCTCAGCAGCGCTCCTCAGAGTCGTTCAATGTCTCGGTACTTCTTCCTCAGGATGGAGACCTGGTCTTTAAAGAGGACAGGGTCGAGCCTCATCTGAGAGTGGATCAGCGGCATATAGCCAAACCAGCTGGCAAAAGTGTTCATGCAGCTCTGCCGCTGGGCGAAGTGGTCGGGGTCGGCCCAGCGCGAGGCGCGGGATGTCTGTGTGGAGAGGAGAGCAGAAATTAGACGTCGGCCACGACGCAACAAAATGGCGGGAAAGGGCGGGCGCTGCGGCCGGGCTGACGCCATGCTGCACAGCAGCGTCGGGGCTTGAGAGCGCTGGGCTCTGCGGTAGCTGAAATCTGCTTGGCGGGGGGTTTCAAACCAGAGGAAGGACACCCTGCCCGCAGCAGCAGCCGGCCGTGGCGAGCTGGCCACCCCTGACTTCCAAAACAGCGCTGAGGGCAGTGCAGCGTGGTGACCCGAGTTCGACCATGAGCCAGCCTGGCCCGGAGCACGACAGCCGCAAAGCAGGCCTCCCAACGCCTGCCAGCACACTACTTCACCCCATCCCTCACTCTTTTTGTTTTTAAACCCTCAAGCTATTTCAGAGATAGGACAAGTCCTTAAAAACTACCAGGAAAGACAAGGCAGCCACTGCTTTCCACTGGAGGTGCACATCCTACGGCCAGCTGCTGCCCACGGCCTTCAGCCGTACAAGGAAAGCACACTGCAATTATTACGGTTTCTCAGGTCAAAACCACACTTTTGCAGTCCAGGTCGGCAGAAATTTATACACGAATAATTTCAACCAGCTTGTAACTGAGCTCAGCAGAAGTCCTTACGTGCTTGGCATTACTCATGCGGGTAGACGTCCTGCAGAGAAAAGCCGGGTGCTTCCAGGAATCCCACCGGCCGAGGCCAGTGCATAAGACAGGACTGTCTTACGGACAGAGAAAATTAACTGAAGTTCCACATTACATCATGTTAAACTCTGACCCGAGGAAAAGACCATGGTCTTTGCATGCATGCATGCAAAATACTGTGGCCTGATTTCCAAAGTTCAGGGAAGCTGTAATTCCTATGAAAGTCCATGAAACTCAGCACCCCCGGAAAAATAAGGCGCTAACAGCTCTGAAGCAGTTATTATTCTCTATCTGTACCTAAACTACATGTATAAACATAATAAAACTATTACTTAAGATAAACTATGAATTATGAGAACCTACGTTTTGTTTTGTGACACTTCTCATGCATCTCTGTATAGCACTTATGTTTCCACTGTACTTTAAAAACAAATATAAATTCATAAACGCAAAGCGTGTTAATTAAAATGCGAAGAAACTGATAAAGTCAGGGACTTGCCAAATGAGTGGGGTATCAGACTTGATCTTTGTCCAAGGCCTGTCCAGTTTAGCTCAAGTGCTAGGTTATAATGCGCATTGATTACAGACTCCTGATTATACCGAGCCACTAAAAAGCAAGCAAATGCTTGCTGCTAGAGGATTATGGCAGACATTCTGGCCATTAACAGTGAATTTCCAGACGACTATTAATCTCTGTCACAACACTGAGGTTATGTTAATTTTTTATTTGTCTTTCAAGGAATTATGAACATGGTCCATTACATTTCCCAAAGCTGCAGGAACAACTTGTCTTTAGGAGAGAGTTATAGTTCACGGCTGGCTCAAGTCACCCACGCTATAAAAAGAAAAATGAATGTTTAGACTTTGCCAAACATCCAAAGCACGGCCCTGTGGAGAGGTGAAGCTCAAACTGGAAGCAATAGGTACTTTCTGGATGGCACCTTCTTGTTCACAGAAGGTCTCCTGGGTACCCAGATGAGTCAGAATTACTGAATGCTACCTACACCTCAGATGAAAGTGCAGTGGCATACAGATAAGGGAGTCTACAAACTGGCATGGCCACTCCCCAGTCAAAGATCCAAGTAATGCTAATAGGAGAAAATGTGAGGGGAAAATAGAGGGCCCCTTCTTTCTCCTGTCCCCTAGTAATCATGGCACTGTTTGTAGTGAGGATCACAGACTCTGTGGCGGCACAGATGGGAGGCTGTTTAGGACTTGCAGGTCTTGCAGGACTTGCTATTCCTCCCATCACTCACTCACACAGGGCAGGAGGAAAAGTGCCCCCAGGTTACCATGCATCCCTGTTACTAGAAGGTATATCCATTTCTGCAATGACAGAGTGCTTATCCAGTAGCTGGAAGAGGTTCTAAAGCAAACATTTCATGGCTGCTAGTGAGTGATGGCGTCACTGTGGGACAAAATGTTCCTTGTGGGAAAAAACGCTTGAATATCACAAATTACCTCTGTTGTGACAGTCCAATGTCAGTGCTTGAATCACACTGTATACTTTAAAATAGCACAGCGACAGCCTGGTACATTATATTCATTAATAATAATTAAAAATAGAAAACCTTTCTAGAATTTACTTCTGCTTCTAGCATTCCATGACTAGATCTTAGGTCTAGAATATTTAATTAGAAAACTGGAGTTTAATTGACATTCGGTCGCCACAATCATCCATTCCATGAGTTTGGGATTACCGTGAATAACACTGTGTGAGAAAACTATGAAGAGGATCAGTCATCCACAGTAGATGTTTGCCACTTCTCCTTTTCCTTCATTATACTAAGGATATCTAAAGTCTATTTGCAGTTCTACTAAACTAAAAACTCCAAAAAAAATTGACAGAATTGTATCACTCTGTAAACCTCACCTAGACGTCAAACCATTACCTTATCAATACGTCCCAACTGCTAAAACATGCTGTGGATACATACCTGTCCCATCATGGTCTCCTTATACTGTTTTTTCTGTGTTACTTTGATTGGAGGCAATTTTGTCACAGCTGACACCAAAAAATTCATTAGAATGTCCTCACAATTGGCCAGTTGGTCCACCATATTCTTTAGGCTGGCAGGCAGGTAATGGGTGTACAGGTAGTGATAATATCTGGAAACCAACAGCAGCATTATTAATACAAGTCACTGGGCTGTCAGGGATTACAAACTCCAGGAAACCTCAGTTGAAACACAAGTTTTGTACTCAACTCTGGATATACCACTTCCTTTCTTTGGTCTCATCCTCCAACAAGAAGGGAGAACAAATCAGTGCCTCATCAAGACAGTAAATAGTGCTAATGGAGAAACAAAACATACGCCGGTTTTGTAACTGGGTTGAAAGAAATAATGCAGACCTAAGTATCAAGATAACGGAGAAGTAGGAAAGAGAGCACTATTGCTATAATGTGATAGACAACATTGATGAATTCATCCTCCACCTCTTCTTTCAAAACTGTTCAGCTGGAGAGAACTCTATTAAACTGGCCTACTACTGTCCTTATTGTTGAAATTATTCTCCTTTGGGCCTCTGTCATCCCCTATGGCCTCTCTCCTCCTTTGCGGGGATGTGGATCAGACACTCCAGAATTTGCTGACTTTCTCCTAAAATCTAGAGAGGCCTTTGGTCTCCTGAAGTCCTAACAACAGGTGTTTTCTCCAACACGCTGCAATACGCTGATCTGTGACGTGTCCACTGTACTACACTTCTAGAGGAGCCAGAAGACTTTGCACTCTGCAGCTGTCAGCCAACACATACCCAGAGCTGGTCTGGAAGTAACCTCCTTTCTGCTACGCTACAGGCCATTCAGCCGAGCAGCTTAATGAATTCGGGAACTCTTTGAAGTGTGTAATTCCTGATGTTAAAAAGAGCAGTCCGACTGCCTCAAAATACAAGTGACTTCAAAGAGACCCAACAAGCGCAGTAATGATTACCAGATCCCCAGAGCTAAACCAAGAACTTAAATTATTACCCCATAAAAAGTAGGCCCATTTATTATCTTTCCATTTTTTCCCCTCCCCGGAAGAATGTTCTTCACCCCCCACCCCCCCTTTACTATTTTGTTTCATGCAGAAGGAGGACAGCAGATGCTCTGGGTTCTTACTTGTGGTAAATAGCAGCTCCTGTCAATACCATGGAATAGTCATTAGTCCATTTGGAGGTATACCCCCACCTCTCCTTAGTGTTGTCCCAGAAGTGACTGCGAGCAGGGTACCCTACAATCCTCTCTGGAAAACTCTGCCAAACTGTAAAGGCAAAATCCACCTGCGGACAAAGGCCAAACGAATACTGAAATTGTTTCAACAAATGTCAACAAAACAAAATATTACCTTGCCAATAATTCATAATTCAAAATCTTGGAACTGTTGCAAAACATTAATTCTATGTATTCATCAGTAAATTAAACTGACTGCTTGACATTTTGCCCTATAATTATGCACATTTTAATGGTTCCTGTTAAAAGGATTCTAGAGTATCACAGCATTACATTAACATTTTCAAGGTTGCCCTTTACATATCAAACCTTTTCAAGTTACAGAAAGAATGGGTGTAGGTGCATGTATTTATACTTAGATGCAATATAGAGCAGTAATAGCTATGTGGTAAACTGAACCTTTTGCACATCTTCGTGTATCTCGCCTGCCATTTCAGCACCATCAACACAAAGCTTGGAAAATCAGGAGTCAAACACCTTAAATTATAAGGGTGGCTCAGTGAGATTAAAACAGGCAATCAATGCAGAGTCCTTTTATATTTTCCACCCATTTTGAGCCTTTGAGGTACACGCAGGTCATACTTTTAAGACTGTCTATATGACCAAGAGGGTTAAACATATACCTTAATAAAGAGGAAGGTAAGATTCCCATGTAGTTAAATGGCTCTAGGAGCCCATACTTTAAGAAAAAAGCTTGATGTGCATGAGCCACAAGATGTCAAATGCTGCCAATAGTGCTTTTTTTGTTTTATTGTCTTGCTGTAACTATTTTAGTAACTCAAACCTCTGAGAACTGAAAAGGTGACAGGACATCGCTACCCCACGATCCCACCAAACAAATCCTAGTGACACTAGGAAAGGGATGACTGGGGTAGCTTGCAGAAGACTCATCAGCACTAGATTTGAAAGGAGTTTGGTAAAAATACATATGGAAAGATTTTTATCACTGTAAAGTTGGTTGGCAGCCCCTCAACTTCAACTTAGCTTTTGGAGCTCAAACTAGACCAAAATTTTAAAAAGAATTAAGGACAATTCTAATTGTCCCAGTCAAACCCAAGAAATCAAGGGCTTTGTTTCTGCACTGCACATCAAGTTCCCTCCAGTACCAGAGGGACCTAAAACTTTACTCAAAAATGCTTGAAAAAGCTTCCAAGAACCCAGCCAAAGTCAAGGGTGTAGAGGTTAGATAAAGAATAGCTGCTCTGAGAACAGTCACATTTTGTGTGATTACTGTCAGACTTCTCGCATTTACAAGTGTTTTTATGAAACAGAAGAGTCGCACATGTACTGGAACACAAAGTTAGGGACTGGTTATTTTCTTTCAAGTTGGTTCAAGGAATCTGAGGCCAACTAGAAAGACAATGTGCACAAACCAGTTACCGTTGTGATAGTTCTGATCTCATCCAAATCAATACCACATGAAAGAACTAAAGGTTTTTTTTCCCCCGTAAAGGCCTTTCCCATAAAATGTGACATCTGTTTTCTTTAGAGAAGTTTGAGAATCTCAAACTCAAATAAATAATAAAGCAGCTGCACTCAGTGCCCTCACTTGTGCTTTCAAGTATCTGTCCTTGTACCAGGGAGATGCACTGAAGCAACCACCCTAAGAGAAAACTCCCTTTATTAAAAAATCCTCAGTCCTAATCCTATATAATTACCACTCAGGTGATCAGCAGGAAAAGCCAACCAGGCTGCCAGTCTCTCAAACCCCCGTATCGCTTCTGACCTGTGCTGATTTCTAATTACTTCCCACGCAAACATCCCTCTGCGCATGTGGAACAGCTCCTCTCACAAGAGCAATTACGCGCCGTTCTGTTGCGAACAGAAAACCTTTACTACGCTGGAGCCGGACAGAGCAGAGGATGTGCCTGGTGACTGCTCCTCTCAACAGGAGTGTGATCGTGTTTGACCACGTTTCTCGGCCCTGAAGCTTTGCCGCAACGACCACCCATGAGCAGCCAGTTTCAAGGAAAGTTTCGCACCACAAGTTTCACGTCAGTGTTTCAACACGCTGTTTCTTTGCATGAGCCGTACGATGGGGGAAGCAAAGCAACAGAAAGGCCCCAGTTCTTCACAGAGAGCCACCAAGGAGAGCTGCTGGCCCTGGCAGCCCGGCAGAGACATGCCGAAGCTGCAAGGCGGGCGCTAGCGAGAGCTGGCCAGCTGGTTCTCTCTGCAGCACAGGGGCCACAGGGCTCGTAGAGCCAAGACCCGCTGCGCAAACATGCAACATCAGCTGCAGGCTGCTCACAGAGGGAAGGAGCCACAAAGAAATGTGTATGTTGTCTCACACAACAACAAATATTTGCGTTTCAGAATGTTTAGGGTAAAACACGGCCAAGCCGAATGAGAAACACTATTTCATATGCGTTCCAGAAGCCTGAATGACTCCAAAGTTTGGATGATGACTAAATACCAGTCAAAACAAAACAAAGCCCCAAATCCTCATGTAATCCACAGGCTGGATTGCTGTAAATACCACCTCAGTGCAATGAAGTCCCTGAGAGGTCTTACCGTGGCCCCCAGGGCAGCTGAGCCAGGACCCTTCATCCTGAGCAACAACCTGCTTAGGAACTCCAGCCCTAGGAGAAATGCCTTTTGTTGGTTTGGGGGTTTTTTGGCTGTGCTGGGCTTTGCACACAAGTGCTTTGGCAGCAGCCGTATTCTTCCTCATCGAGCAGAAACTACCAAGGTGTAATCTTGGTATCAAACAGGTTCCATGCCAACTACTTCTTCCGTCTGTGCAGCAGAAGAGGGCTACCGTGGCTCCTTCTGGAGCAGTCTAACCACAGCACAACCAATGCGTACTGGGGAGCGGTTGCGATCTCATTCATTTAGAACAAATTCAGTGACATCTTAGGGTATATAGCAGTGACTGGTGACTAATGGTAGGCATTTCTTCACTGACATATAAGCAGTGGTAGCATCAGTGAAAAATCCCCGTCACTGACAAAAAAGCATTTTTATAAAGGCAAAGTGGGGAGAAGGGAATGGCCATGAACATGGGGAAAAAAAAGGGAAAACAAAAGAAAATCGAGTTTTTCAAGCTATTCCCTGGACATCATTAATAATGTATTTCCCAAATATTGCACTCTATATAAACTGTCATCAGTTTCCCCTGTGGTTCTCAGGAAGAGGTTCCAGAAATCAATACTCATCCCAGTTGTAAAAATTGGTTTTCTACAGTATTTTTCTTTTCTTAGCGCTATCTTGCTCTTGGCACAAACACTCTAACACCTAAACTAGCAAAGATCTCCAATTTTATGGGGCGACACAATGGTGAGAGAGCATTCCTCAGTGACATCCTGCATGAGGGCGGCAATGCTGTCTTCTGGAGCGACAGCAGTCTCCTGCTGCTGACACCCCTGCCTTCCCCACCTACAACCTACTGATAACGTGTGGGGGAAAAAAGCTACCCCAATCAGAAAAGTGAGAACAGAGTATTAAAGCTGACTGCTCTTGGCTGCCTACACCCGCCTGCAGCTATGTTACTAAAATAATAAAGAACGGAAGAACCATATGCTAATGATGAGCCAATTAACCCGGGCGAAGAGCTCCTCTGATGGCAGGCAGTGGCAGGGTTGCTGAAACAAGTGCAACACGTTAAATCTGAGGAGCACAGCAGGAAATCTTACAACATTTGCTCACTGGCAAAGCCAAGAGAAGAGCCTATCTGCTGTGCTCAGGCTGAGCCGAGGAGCCAAGCGGACTCCCAAGACGACGGGGACCCTTACCTCAGTGGTTGAAAGCACGGTGTCCTCATCCAGGCTTAGCACCGCATCTGTTACTATGTTGTCGTAGGGTAGGAAGCGACTGCTCATAACCTGTGGGTATCCAAGGCAGGAAGGGGAGGAAAAAAATCACTTGAAGGACTCATTTCCGAGGGAAATACTCCATTTTATTCCTCACTCTCATTTCGTCTTGTCTGAGGCATATCGCATATCTCTGTCTGATGGAAAGGACCCTTCAGCTCAAGAGTGAAAGACTGTCATTTTCATCACCCCAGCAGTCAGCCTACACCTTCTGCCTGAGGAGTAATTTCTGAACTGACCTCCCTCTTTGGAGCAGGTTGCTTTCCTTTTGTGACAAACTGCAACGGTCTGTACTGAGAATTAGGTGTACCTACAGCTTCTTTAGGGAGGACATTTTCCCTGGTAGCTAGGACTGTCCCTCTGCCCTCCTACGGGGTGTGAGGATCAAAGATAATGAATGCTGGGAAGGACTTTGCAGCATTCATAAGGTTACGCAGCTGGGAAGCCAAGCAGCCCAGGCTGTGTGTGAAGGATGTTATGCTACCAGGATGGTTCCCCTGTAAAGTGGTACAGCTCCATCTCCACACATTGCTGGTGTATCCACAGGGAGCTGCTGCCAAATGGTGCAACATTCTCCATCAGAAAAGGAGAATATGCTAAATAACATGTGTATCAGTTCAGCTTCACCTGCATCAAGAATTATATTGGTATTGTAGCATTTTAAAAAGTCACGTTCTTAAGTGACATAACTATGTATATAAAATCTATATGCAGAATAAGCTTTTAAAAACTATGGCAGGACAATTCTCAAAGTAATAGGAAATAGACGGGAAAGCGGGATCAAGAAGATAACAGCAAGAAATGAGAATCCATATGGTTTCTTTAGCAGACTAATTAGCACCTTTTTAGAACTGATGAATAGTAACAAGGACACAACACTATTTGTTTTCCTCATTTGCTAGGAAAAATAGCCTGGCTAGTTAATAAACTTCTTTTCCAATGCCAAGAAAACACTACAAAAATCAAGCCCAGTAAAAGGAAATCACTGTATGGAAACAGGGACATGGAGTAGTTTTACACGTCCCTCATAATGGACGTGGTCAGTTCTGCGTCCCCTGCAACCTGTTTGGAAGCAAGCCCCTAAATCTATGCCTCGATTCAGAGAAAGCTCTGTCTCTACAATCAGGAGGTTCACAGTGTCTGTCTGGAGAGCGTCCCTTCGTCGCTACGATGGCCTCGGTCCAGGGAGGCAGTGGCTGTGAGGAAGAGGAGATCTGGCAGGGGTTGATGGTTTTCCTTTGCTTACACTAAGGCAAAGCAGAGCAAGCGGTCGGCAGGAGACCTACATTCTCACCCCAGCTCTTTTACAGACTGTAAAATTGTCAAATAGTACAACAGTCGGGACTACCCATGTATTTGTTTTTGTAGCTAAAGCTCCCTTTTGTAAAATGGGTGTGATAATATATCTTGATTTCATGGGGAAGAGTGAAGGTTAGGTAAAGGCAGACCTCTGTGATCACCTGCATGGAGTAACTGTGCCTGCCAGTACGCTTCAGTTAAATCTGAAGATAAAAAGCAGTTCCTTTGTGCAGCCTTTGAATTGCACTGCTCTGGCTCTGCAAGCTTTCTCCAAACAAACAGCTTTTCTGCGCAAGAAGCCATTTGGCATACATTGGGATATTAGAGGGAAGAGACTGTCCACTACAAACACACCTTTGTGTACTCAGGAGACTCATTTGTAATCTAAACAGTGCCTGGGGCCAATTTCTACAAACACTGTAGAACTGGTCAGAGATTTTCTCCTCTATCTCACCTCTGCAAGTTTTCAAAAAAGAAAGAAAAAAACCCCACAACGTTCAAAAGGCTCAGCAATCACTACAGCCTTTCTCGGCCCTGCAGCAACTCTCCTGATACTGTTTACATGGCTAGCTAAGGCAAGAGCCATTAGCTGCCAACCTCGCAGGGCTCTCGCTTTCCCCTTGTTAAGGTGACAGGGGGAAAAGACCAAAGACAGGACTATAAATTCAAAATAGGATTGTACAGCCAAAGCAACCAAAAGTTCCCTTTGCAAACGCAGAGCTCAAGAGCCAGCTGACAGAGATTGCAGAGGGGACCAGCCCAAATCTGTCTCAGTCAGATTCTAGAAGCAAGAAGCCTTGCTTCTCTCAGGCCTGCATTTGGAAAGGAATCATCCACTTCAGTGTGGATTTTAAAAAAAACCCTCTTTTCTCATCCGGGTGGTGTCTGTTTAGACTTTGTGGAAGTGCGAAAGAACAAGGGTGTTGCACAGCAAGAGATGACACGGTGGTTTTGTTCCCACCCAAGTGTCCTTTGTCCTTTCCTTTTTTATGGTGGTGGGATCCCATCGCTGGCAGCAGTACCCTACAAGGCCATGAGATAAGGTACTTTCCAAAGGCGGGTTAACACCATTCATTCTTATCTCTTCCTCTGCTTTTGAGCCCACAGCTGACCCCCAAGTCTTGCACCTGACTGTTCAGACGCAATGAATCCAGCTGCATCACTACTTTCATACACCTGCAGAGAGACAGAAATCTCCAAAGATGGGGTCAGCACTACCTACTCTCGGGGCCACATTTCAAAACCAGGTCCCACCAGTGAATCTCAGATTCATGGCATTAATTGCCATGCTGATGATTTCTGAGAGCACAGGCCTCATGCATGAAACACGAATCTGTGACCAAGCTGGTACAAAAGGCCAAGGAATAGAAAGGAGCTGTCACACCGTTGGGAACTACAAAGCTTTCACCAAAGCAGCTGGAAAAATAAATTCTGGTCCCACTGGAGAATATACACAATCTTTTACCATGCTTCTCTTCACCTACCTTGCTCTCTCCTTCAATTACTATGACAGGCACAGAAGTGGCAGGCCAGCGGTGTTTGGCTGGGAGGGGTTTATCACAATTCCATAAAACAATAATCTGAAAGAGAATATTGGACCATGATCAGAGACCTTTGTGGCAACGCAGTCCAAACCCTAAGGACTCAGATCTCCGGACAGAAATGTTAAATTCAAGTTAGGAATTTCAAAATCAACAACAATGGTACAAATCTGTATAAAAATAACACTTCCTACAGTAATTTCACCCATCCTGACTATTTACAATATACGTCCTCTCAGGCCAATATAGGCTGGACACAACCTCAGGAAGTCTCTATCTCGGCCAGGTCATACGGATGTCACTGATTTACTTTGGCTCTAATTAAAGGCTAAACCACTTGTGACACTCCACTGCAAGAGGGTGCTCCTACTGAACTCCCCAGGGTTTCTTTTAGAGAAGCCAAAATCCTGTCACTGCTGAGAGTAAGAGCCACAGCGGGAGGAAGGAAGATCATGTAGGGGCTCTTGAGGCACTGACATCCTTTTGCAGTTTGCAGCACACACAATCCTGATCTTTAAAGTGCAGTCATTGTTCTGCCTGCCCCATGAAACAAAGGGGTTTAATTACTATCTCTGTTCCACTCCCACTATACTCAGAATTTTTGTTTCCCATGCATGCGGGTCACAGACAGTAGAAATCTCAGAGAAAAGAAACATCAGAATAGAAACAGGGGGTTGAAATAGGACTGAGAAGATCTGAAGTCAGTAGGCTCTTCACTCCTAGGATAGTAGTTTTGTCTCCATTGTGACTGACAGTCAAACAGTGCTGCTTACCTGTGCACAGTACTGGGACTTGGCTACAGCAACCAGGAGTTTCAGCACAGGCTGAGATTGGGAAACCAGGGGAGTTACTGCATGGATAACGGCAGTGAATGTGGAAAGAGGCTTCAGACCTGAAGTGAAGAGATACGTGTTCAGTAACGACAAAATTGCCCTGGTTAGTACAGATTAAAGGACTCTGGAGATGGAAAAATAATCTGCACTTAATGCAAACCTCGTCATGTTTTTTTAGGCCATCTCCTTTCGTCTCGGATACTAGGATACCAGATGCTTCAGAGGAGATCACACTTCCCTTTAACTCCCACACCCTCTGAAATCCCTGACTCCAACACAATTGCTGCCTTTTCTTACTCACTATTTCCACAGATGTCCTGCAATCTCTTTCTTTCATCCAGTTTGTCCCACAGATAATATTGACATCTAGTTTGTTCAACCAAATGTCTTTCTTGACATGGGCTGTTTTGCTGCCTGGCTCTGGATGCTTGATGTTTTCTACAGATTATCTCCACAACTTCCAGAAGCTTGTTCAGTTTCCTCAGTTCCATTACAGCCTCTGTCAGATTTTTGCTCTTTCTGGGTCGATCCCCATCCACATGCATCTTCAATTACCTCCTGAGCTGATAATTCTGCTTGCATCCTTGCCTTCCATTCTGATATTTTTGTCTCGCTATGATTTCCTTTTCTGCCTGAAATAACAGATCCTACTGGCATCTACCCTTCATTACCGCTCTCAATCTCATCTAAATTAATCTGTGTGGGGTCATAGTAATTTTTCATCAAAATTCCCACAGAAACCTTCTTCTCCCTTTTTAACATGTGAATTTTTAGCAGGTGAACAGTACAGATCCACACAAGTGGGATGGCACAGGCTGAGCCAAAAGTAGCAGCAGTCTGGTAAGCAGAATCACTTCAGCCTGCAGGCACATTCCCCTGCAGAACCCATCGTTTAAGCTCTGCTTCAGGAAAAAGCCACGAACCTAAGCCCTATTCATTCGTTCTAGTGGGATCCATATGAAGACATATAGTATGGAGAATAAATCCATATCAACTATGCACTCCAATAACAAGTGTCATGGGTAAATTACCACCTTTCCAATTTGCCAAGCACAAATAAACAAAGAAAGCAAAAAGCTATTCCTCTTGTGTCCCCTCGGGCCATGAATGGGTCAGCAACTCAGGCATTAATTACTGGCAACTGAAAAGTATGAAGGGACATAGATTTTTTTAAAACAATCTTTGCAAGCAAGAGGCACATGAATCATGTTGATAAGTCAGAGACATTCCAGTCTACAGTGGGCAGGGAAGATTGAGACAGGATAAACGAAAGGCATCATTAACTAGAAATGCATGGTAAGTCACTTGGCAGATGCTACTCAAAGATCAAATTCCAAATTTCCACTAGAAATTCCAAATAGCACTAGATTATAGCAAGGATTCACTCACCGAGATTAGCATAGTAGTAAGGAAAATCTCCCAGATATGAGGAATACTGTGGCAGTACAAATAACCCTCCAGGATGTTTGTTCCATATTAAGCTGTTGCGTGATATGTGCTTAAATATTCTGTCCTGAATAATCTGGAAAACAAGAGAGGTGATGATTTTTAAATAGACTGTAATAGTCACTGGTAGAAGCTTCAGGGACTCCAGCTGACTGGAATCATCACCCATTTTGCAAAAAGCTGAGGCACACAAATTACTAGACATTCCTGCTTAATCCCTCTTAAAATGACACAGAACCTGCACATTTTGCACCACTTCAGCAGCTCAGGCTTTGTGCAGTAGGTTTCAGAGCACCTCATTAGTCTCTCTGGACATGGGGACCTTGCAATTCATTGCGTTTTGTATTTCAAGTCAAATATTCTGTCTATTAGAGTACCTTAGCAGTTGTGAGCCCGATTAGTTCATTGTCAATTTTACTATCCAGAACTCACAGAAGATAATTATTTGAGGATGGCATTACAAAGCTAGGTATTATTTTGAGATAATGAGAGCATTCAAAACCACAAAGACTTTCAGCAAATCAGGCTGCACTAATTATTCATTTTTGCTTAATTATAAAGGCATATTAGCATTCAGATACATCACTGATTCCACGTCTCAGTTCTGTAACAGTTCCTTGTTGGATGAAACAGAAAAAGATCTTTTGGTAACTACTGTCTGTCTCTGCAGAGGGCCACAAACAGAGATTCCCAGATTTTTAAGGTCAGAACAGATTGCTGGATCATCTACTTTATCGTCTAGAATACCACAAGCCACAAAAAAAGACACAAGGCTGTACAATTCATATGTATTTCTAAAACTAATTACAGTTACTTCACATCAGATGCCTGTATGCAAGAACCATAGTGGTTCTTGCACCGATGGGAGCTTTTTCAAACTTGCTGCAAAGGCAGAACAAGACTCAGTGGGGGGAAGCTGTAACTGGACACATTCAGCCTCCAAATAAGATGCAACTTTCTAAGTGCAGTCCGCTGTTGGGCCACACGTTCTAACAGATTTGCCTTCCCTCAGAGCCTTTCCATCAGAGGTTGGCAGGTTTGGAGATGGGACATTGCAAAGGGCCAGGGGGTGGTGAAGAATGAATTTTTCCCCTAAGTTGGCTAAGCAGGATTGCCTTGCCTTCTTCTGCAGCTCCTCTTCTGCCATCTCCTAAGGAGATACCACGTAACTGGCAGTTTATGTATTGCACAGGGCTCAAGTGCCAAGAACACGTTGGTTCTCATAACCTAACGTCTCTGGCCTTAACATCGGTGTTATCTGGGTGAAACTCTATGGCTCTGAAGCTGGACTAAATCTGATCCCTCATCATTCATTCTGGCCTTAAAACCTATGGAACTAAAGACGGTTCCTAAGCCACAGCACAGGAAAACCAAAAGCAAGCATAAAGACCCAACACAAGCTGAACAAAAGCAGCTGCTGGAGTCTAAACAAGCTAAAACCTCTGTAAGTAGCTGAGTTCAGGGACACTTGGTCAATACAGAACATGAATAACTGTTGCCACAAGCTGTGGTTTTCCTGGAATTTTTGATTGCCATGACAAAAAACCATTAAAACACCCGCTACATTGTGCTAGACAATCCACTGCTGGTGGCGAAATACATACTGCTAAACTGGGGCAAATGTTAGGTGTTTGCACGCTTGTCTGAATTTTGCCTACAGCCAATTACCATAGCTAATATACAGTAACTCGCTCACATGCGTAAGTTAATTAACTTTTTTTTTTGTCTCAGAATAACAGACTTAGGACTGTATTTCCATCACTGACAAGAGCGTATCTGAATATTTCTGTTTGGAAAGTTAGGTGTATCAGTTGTCAGATCTCCTGTGTGGTAGTGGGGAGAGGAAAAAAAGACGACGATGACTGCTGTTTCTCCATCTGCAAGTTATGCCACTAAACAAAGACAGAACCCAGAACCTAGAAAGTACATATTTTCGAGTGTTTACCACAAAGCCTAAATATTACAGCTCCTTCCTCCCGCTTTCTCAGAACTGGGGCATAATCAGATAAAGAGAAGACTGTGAATTTACATGGTCAGGAGGTTTTCACAGATGGTGGAGTTTTCCACCGCGCTGGTAGCCAACAAGGCTGCAGGGGAAACACATGGCTCGCATTCAATGCTGCCTCAGCGCACCCGGAGCGAGCGCGGGCCCCTGGTGCCATGCAGCACATGCAGCCTTCGGTGCATGTCAGGCACACAAATCTCACCAGCGCGGTTCCGCACGAGGCTGGGGAGCCGGCCTCGGTGATTTATCACAGTTAACAAATGGAAGATTAATTTATCACACTCCTGGTCTACATAAGAAACCTAGCTGCCTGTCATGATAGAGGGGAGAAAAGACAAGTTGGCAGAAAGAGAACAGAAAAGTATAAAAAAAGGTAACATGGAGGACCTATCAATTAAAATGCAGAGTGTATAGTGTTGCACATATTGCAGAGACAGACAGCAGCTACATGGTCTCTCCAATGATGAGGCATGACAGGAAGTTTAATCAGAGGAAGGGGTTAGGATCTCTGGTGAGATCTCCCTTTTCTTTTTGGAATTTATTAATAGTTCAGTATTTTTGTCTCCCTCATCCTCACGCTTCAAAAAGTTCACATATTGCCTTAATCACTGCTGCTTCTCAACATGCCCTGGCCAAGCATCAAACATTTCTTGTCTGTACTTGGTGCTGTCCCTCTCCCCTCCTCTTCCCGAGCGGAGGACTGAGCACGCCACACAGGGACTTAGGGATGCTTTGGGTTTGTCTTCAGCGAAGACCAAGCTGAAGAAGTGCAGATATGCTGGAGCATGTGTCCGGATGGTGTTTGCAGCAGTCCACTGCTGCGCTGCCAGCGCTCCACTCACCAGCCTGCAGCAGCCACTCATGAACATCGTTTCCTAACCCACACCATGTCCATGGCTCCGGTCAGTTCCTCTGTGCCTGCAAATGGGGTTGCTGGCCAAATGATTCAAAGCTCTCATTTTGGGCTATGAGCTGTTTGGCTTAGGCCACCAAATGCTGTGAGAAGATCAAGGACATTAAAATGTGACTTAATGTTTTCAGAGGTGTCCAGGATGAAGGGCAGAGGAGAGCTGTGATGTCCTTGCAGACACCTGCGTTGGTGAAGACTTTTTCTGTGCTGATATCCTCACACATGGACACGTACCGGCACTGCAGTTAGCAGGCAAGTGATTATTCTGATGATATCTAGCATCATCAGAGCACTCTCACACAACAGTGTTACAACCGAAGATGGATAACATTCACAAGAAAAAAATAATCCTGCTAGGAATTTACTTCCAGGCATCAGATTTTAAGAAGAGGATATACTGCTTGCAGATTTTGGACACCAAAATCACTCTCAACTGTTTTATTGCTTTCCTAAGGAAAGTTAACTCAGGACTTTACTTAGGCAAGTTGAAATGTGAAATGAGTATCTGTTCATAAGAACAGAATCCCTCTTAGCTGTCTCAAAAATTTCTGAGAGTCCTGAATTAAAAAATAAACAAAAAAACCCTCAAACCAAAACCACCCTTGCAAACAAATGAAAAAACCCAGAACATAACTTCAACACCAGGCATACATTACTCGGTTTCATTAAATTAAACCTTCCAGGAAGATTTTTGTTTTCACTTTAGTTTTTCCCCTCCGAGCGGAAACTCTAGCTTACTGGTTGCCCAGCTGCTTCAGCTTTATTATGGGTTTTGCTGTCCCCTGGGCACCTGCGGCCACACGGGCAAACGTGTCCCAGGGCAGCGCGGAAGACACATCTGTGAATGCTGGAGCTTGATGCAATGGGCACCAAGGCTGCTGGTTACATCCCCTGGAGACCAGCTCCAGCACAGGCAGGAGAGGGGCAGAGAGGAGAGCGTGCGCCCCTCTCCTTTTAGCAATCCCTAATGATAACAAGGTGCGTGTAGGGAAGGGGCAGATGATACATGAGGCACCCTGATTGTCTTTAAGGGTACTTCTGTAAGAGTAAATTAGACTGCGAGCACCGGCACGTGATTCTCCAGCTCTGTTAGTCCGATCCTGGGGTGGGCTGTGATAATTATCACTATCTCATCGGTGCCTATGGGGAGTTTGAGGATGCAGAGCAGTTCCCACCAGGCAGCACAGATGAAGACGTGCTCTTCCAGGGGGAGGAGAGCATTGCAAGGATAGCTATGCCAGGGGCTCCGAAAATGTTCCCTGGCTGGTTTTCTTCACTGGCACAGAAAAACCTAAGGGACTGTCTTGCAGCAGCTGGAGGTAGATCAGCCACAGGCAACCTGTACTGCAGGCAGCAGCACTCATTTGCAGTTTTCAGGGGAAAGCAGGCACAGCGGGAAATGTGGAGCTTTACAACTGTGCACAAAGACAGATGCAATTGCAGAAGCATTAGCATAAGACGAATGCATTTGCACCTACAAAGTGAACCACTTTCAGTGGTAAAAGTGTGTCAAAAATTTATGTGCAAAATTGCGAAACAATTAGAAGAGAAATCTGCTTTTGAAATTGTAGCCTGGGCCCTACTTCTAAAGAGCCTTTCATCTCTCCTCTGTCTCTGAATTCAGAAAGGATTCTTTCCACATTTGAGATCACCTGTCTCCCTGTTTAATAGCAGTCTAATTATGATTATTTATTAATATTTTATAAGGATGATCAGGCCTTTCCCTTATCCTGTGTGCACAGATAAGACACAGTGATTTATAAGCCACCCCTTTTCCTTCAGCCAGACCAAGAGCCCCATCACAAGACATCAAAATGTTAAGGAATGGTCAAGGAAGAGCTTTACAGTAATATTTTTTCCAAAATGAATTCCAGAAAGGTTTCTTAAAGAAACACATTCACTACCAATGACAAGGATAGTGATTCATAAGCCATAAAGCCTTGTGAAGGCAAGATCACACATGACAACTTTTCCATGTGTTGGGTAGTTCCCATTTTTCACTGTGTCAGTTTTCTCATGTGGATTCCGATAATGAAGAAAGTATTTCCTTAGGGGAGAAAACTTATCAAGATGCCGAGCTTTTTTCCCAGTGACCAATTGCATGTCACGAAAACCAAGGTCCGACGCCGGCTGAGGACAGGAGCAGCTGGACAGATACAGAAACCTCGCTGCTCGGCAAGGTCCCAGACAATTTTTACTCACCTCTAGTGTAGTCAATACAATCTTCTCAACTGAAGAAAAATAAGCCTCCCACAAGAACTGTGTCTGCTGTCTAAGTGCTAGGATTTTATCCTGATGGATAGACCTGATTGTAGAAGGAATCTGTAATACAAGATGTAATATAGTCAGGAGCTTTGGAAAACAATGCAATCTCATCAAATTAATATGCTGCTGACAAGCCCTCTCCTCTATTAGCAAGCTGCACAGCTTCAGCGCTCCTGTCCGACGGAGAGGCGTGTCAACAGTTAAAGCCTTGATGTAAAACGAATGAGACACAACCCTTTATAACCTTTGGTACTGAATATATGAATTTTTTTTAATCTGCTTTCTTTTAGGTTTTGGTTATTTTACGGTAACAAAAGCTCCCTCTCCCCAGCACTGTGGCATGGCACAGTAAGGAGCTCCTCCATACATCCTTCATGCACAAAGCTTTTCATGGACTAGTATTTTAACAAACCAGTACCTGCAGGTCTTGAGAGTCCAACAATAATCCCCACTCTCAAAGTATATTAAAGGGATCTGGAATTGCATTTACCGCAGCATGGCAACACTAAGTGCCCTAAGGAAAACATAGCAACATCTTAAGTAAGACTCCACTTTTTGGGAGCCTGTGGATCAAATTGCGTTTTACTAATTACTGTGGGTGGAAAGAATAACGTCTCCCCCACCACCTGTTATTCACAAGGGAAAGCACTGCTTCTTTTTTCCCCTCTCCATTAAATCAACACGTTAATTCTGGTGTAAGGTGCCTTACAAATAAAACCCAAATTGTCCTGCTGCAATGCTTTGCCATTAAAAAAGTAACTGCTCACTGGAGCAGAAGGGGAGGGCTTCACTTCTACGTCTTTCCCCATCGCCACGTTCCTCTTCCACACCGGAGGGAAACTAATGTACGTACGTGTCATTCTTTAACTTAGGACCTTGACCAAGGCCTCCGGTGCACCACTTTGACAACGCAAATTGACATTATCAAGGGAATTTAACTGCAATTTGCTTCAATTACAAGGGCTACTCACAGGATCAGAAAGGCAGCTAGGATACGTTGCTGCTTTGTGTTCATTTTTTCTAGGAATGAAGAGTTGTGCTTTTGCGCCTACTTTTTTCTGATTTCAAATTAGGCCACCTTGTTCTGAGACACTCATTTCTCATAAATCTTTTACCTAAGTCGTTAGTTGTGAAAGCATATTCCTGGGCTGTGTGTTGCTTTTTGCACACCCCAGCTCATTCTGAAGTTTACCTGCACCCCACCACATCCCACCCTTTCCTGACCAGAACACACTTTGCTTATTCGTAAAATATGAGAGGTGGCCGTGATCATTATTTGCTTTCACATGCTCCTGAATCAAACGATTTCACGTGAAACATTTTCCTGAAGAAAATTTGAGATTTTAAGAATTTATATGTAAAAAATTTCCACAAGAACCAGTAAATTCTTTACTGCATTGTTTGCATCCAGGTCTGGACACTGTGTCCAAGAGGACCATGGCTCCACAGGGTGCAGCGTCAGATGGGACAATCTCTGTTCTCTAAGACCTTCATCTCTTAGACCTTCATCTTAGAGACACTGCTAACTATCATACAGAATTTGAGCTTGTAAGAGAGTTAGCACTACAGCAAGGTGGAACAGAAGAAAATGGTCAGACTGTTGAAGATGGTACTTTACGTTCCTTCGCTATAGGCCCTTTAGGTAAAATATATGTCTTTAGGTAAAATATTCCCTGCAAAACTAGTATGAAAGATAGAAGCTAAAAACATGTATTAGTACATGTTTTCCTAACTGATCATGTCACTATTCCAGAATGGTAAATAACTGCATCAAATTTCATCTTTTGAGGTGAATATTCTTTCTTTTCATTACTTTTCCAATAAGTTCCCATAAGTAGAGGGATAATGAACATTACCTGTACTGGCTGTATGCGGATGTGTATTAATCACACCTGGGATCATTATCAACAGCAAACACATGATCAAAGTCACTTCACAGTGGTGATATGGCATTTTTTCTATAAACTCATTCATTTCATTGCATTATGTGCAACCTTGCGTGTGTGTGCGTACGTGTGTGAGCAAGAAATAAAATCAATACTCATTCCCAACTACGCCTTTTGAAAGGGAAGGCTGCTCTGACTGTGAAGGTTACTGCAAGAAGTTATGATTTTACAGACCACACCATGCTTGAGAGTGCCTGCAAACACAGTGCCAAGGTTAAAAAAAAGCCTTGGTGCCTGCTCCGTTACAACAGCTGGAAAGAAAAATCAGAGCTCCCATTTTAACTGCATTTGCCTATTAGTTATTAATCTACTTGTCCAGAAAGACAAGTAGGGAAAATGATGTATTAATACTAATCTGGCAGGATTACACTGGAATTATTAGAACGGGATGACGTCTTAATAAAAGGTCATTTCAGTAATAAGTAGGGGGAAGGGAAAAACCACCCTGCACAAATAAATGCAGAAAGGCTGGATTAAGCTCTCCCAGCGCTATGATGAGGAGAATATGCAAATAAAAACATCCGAGCTGCTCTCAAACAGGAAATGAAAAACTGTAACATAACAAAAACATTTCCCAGAGCAGACATTCAGGCCCTCTGCCAGCTCTTTAAAAACACTGTTAATAACGGTGCAGTAGCTGTTCAATGTGGAAGCAGCTGTGAAGAGAACGAATGGCATGTTACCGGAAAGCATGAAGATCAGCAAATTATTATTATTTAAAGAGAGAAATAATTTTGCTCAGAAAAATGTGCTGTCCACAGAAGCAAAAATCAAACGGCCCTTGTATATTTGCAGATTGTATCACGTTAAGGAGAATAGGCAGCACTTCGCAAGGCTTGCTAGGCCAGCTCTTCACAAATATTTACTTCTCCAGACAAGTAAATGGGCATCTAATGAGATTTTCAAAGGTACTTCATTTTTGGGGTGCCAAGACACCTGTACCTTTGAAGACTTCTCTCCGTGGATGACAATAGCTTGCCACTTTGGAAATGAGTTAAATTCAACCATAAAAAAAACCCTCTTAGTGGCTACTTATTGGCTATTCCAGATCTCGTGGATCTCAGCTTCATGCTGGGCAATGGTGTTTTATCAAATGCTATGTTGGGGAAACCAGTTTTTCAAGAACTTTTCCTAACATCAACTTCTCCACATACTTTATAGAATGTATTTAGCCTACAAAACCCACTAGGGAAACAGAAAAAAAAATCTAGTGAATTTAAAATCAAAGTAGATGCTGAAGGTAGCAGGGAATTTCTAACTTCTCAGCCTGCTTTTGTTCCATGAGCTCAAGGAGATTAACAATAAGTGACATGAACACTGCTTCAGAAGGAAATGTTACACGGCCCATACATCAGAAAAGGGACAGATTCTGCTTGCCACAAACTGTTAGGTGGTAACTCCTGCCTGAGAAAAGACCTGCTTCCCTGACGAGCCCCTTCAGTACCGGCCAGCCAGACACAGCGCTGGTGGGACCCCTGAGGACAGACGATTTCTGAAGGACTAGAGCAGAACCTGCCTTCAGATGTTTTCTCTCTCATCACAGCACCCGGTCCAGGACAGCCCTGCCTCAGAGAGGCATCCAGGTGCTCCATACCAGAAGAGATTTCATGCTCTTAGGAAAAACAGGAGTCTCTTGCATTTACGAATGTGGCCTGGTGGCTGCAATGACCTTCAGGTCAAAAAATGAATGATGTCATATTAAATGAGTTCATAGCTGGCGTGACACAGACGATCCCTTCATGATAAAAATTCTTTTACAGCCCTGACCTTTTGGATTCATCTTTCCCGTCCATTTAGATGGCAGCAGCAATAATCAGCTGATCCGCTGAAGGCCGCGGTCTTTTTCTTACCTGTAGTAACAATCTCTCATCGCCTATGACGGCAGCTTGGTTCCAATCAATCACTTCCGAGAACGGCAACTCCCATCCGTTGCTGAGCATAACCGGGACGCAGGCAGCCTGCACGCACAGAGAGGCATTGCAGTGGTCAGCGGGTGCCCGGCCAGTAGGGCAAGCTTCGAGGTTTGCACCAACGTCACGACCGTTGTTTTCTGCATAAGCTCTGAGCCAGCTCTCATGAAGGTGGTCAGGAGAGGCAACATGGCAAAGAACACCAGAAGCTAGAGGCCACAGGACAGCAGCCCAAATGTTTATGGTTTTCCATTTTGCGCTTATTCATATTCACTGAAAGGTGGGGTTTGCATGGAGAGTGGCATTTGAAATCTGGTGCTTATGCTGCCAGGTGAGGGCAGAACTGTTAAAATGCTGCAGGTGTAACACCAGAGAATTTCATGCAAAATGATGGCCTCCCTCACTGCTTTGTGAACCATTCAGCAGGGAGCTAACTCCCTCAATTTTTATAATAAGTTGCAAGACAACCCTACGGAAAATATCTATCATATTCAATTCCAGAGCACTTTTTCCACAAAGGAGGAGTGAATTCCCTATCCTGTTTGATATCAACTCTCCAAACAGAGGCAACTGCACAAACACAACTCATCTGTCATCACCTGTCTACAAAAATAAGAATTGCTTTCTGTCTTAAAACAAACAAAAAGCATACACATTCAGTATCTATTTCATACCAGTATGATCTGTCTAAATTATTTAATCTTTTATGAGTTGTGCAAGTTCCTCTGCACAGACAGCAAGTTTGAGAATATTCAGTAAATATTCAGGGCAAGTTTGAGAATATTCAGTAAATATTCAGGGCGGTATTTCTGTAAATAAATGATGGCCACTATGTTCTGGTCAGCTGGATCACAACATAAGATCCAAGCCAAAAGCCTCCTGATGTGATGCAAGAACCTATTACCAGAGGATCTGCATCGAGCCTGTGCTCTGGTTCAGTTTCTTTTGGATCAAGCCAAGCTTAAGAGCTCTGAATTTGGTCCAGACTGGGGTCAGTCCCTCCTGTACCTCCCAAAAGATGGTATAAAGGGGAACCTTTCAGACTGCTGTACCTTCCTTGGTAGCATGTATTACACACAGGATCTTAGACTGGTCAAGTCTCTGCATTACAGCAGTGCTTATAACATGTAAAGAACTGTGATCTTCTGTAAGGAAATGACATTAGTGCATGAAAAAAGCCAACCAGAAAACACTTAGCAATGTGTGTTCACATTTAAAACATTCCACTAATGTGGATTACGTCTTTCAACATGCCCTGGAGCCAGACAGAAATTGGGAATTCATCATAATTGGTGAATACTGCTGCTAGCCTGCTAGGAAAATCCTCAGCGCCTGCATTTTATCATCATCAACCTGGAGCCTCCAAGTTCTGTACAGTGAGGTACGCTCCCTGCTTTCTTCTCCTGAGGCCGATGTATCTAACAGAAGCTGCATGACTTGCGGCCCAGATGAGAGAAGAGCTGAGCAGTGCTCTTCAGGAGGATCTGAAGTGACTCGTCATTCCAAATAAGCCAGTCCCACTTCTTCCTCCGAAAAGGCTGGAGAGGGAACAGCACTTAGCAGGCTATTAATAGTCTCTTGAGTAGGAGCAAAGAGGTGACAGTCCAGAACTTGGATCTCACGTGTGACAGTAGGTGTGGGGTTCAGTGGTTAAACCTAAGTGTCCAGTGCATTTGGGATGCTCTAGGGTATCCAAGAAACCCATCAAGGGCTGGCAGACATGACACAGCATCTACTGGACACCTTCTGGAGAAGCAGCAGAAAGCCAGAAGGGTACCCCTGGGCTTCTAAAATGATATTATACACCTACACTTAGGTACCCGAATCCTGCTCTGCATTGTGGTAAACAATACTCCTTAGTAGCGGCTGGGACATTTTGTGGTTGATGAAGAAAAGTGATGTGATGCTATTCATTACCAGCTTTACTGCTAATGCTGGGACACTTCCCAAATGGCAAAAGGACACCTGGAGGCAGGCCCCTGTAAGATGTCCTCATTTGCCATCTCACTGACACCAAGAAGCGCCTCGGCCTCCCCTTCCCTCCACTCCAGCCCCCATGGAAATCCAGATGCCAGTCCTAGAGGGGAGCTGCAGCATCTCCCAAGATGCTCTGTATGGCTGACTGAAGATCCACGACCCCGGGGCTGAGCTGATGCTTGCCAAAAAAAAGGTCACGCCAGCTGCAGCCGGAGTAGGTCAGTGTCAGGCTCGATCCCTGCGCGGCCAAGCCCCGCTGCCACGGTGACTCAGGAGCCCCTTTGCATTGCCGTCTGCTGCTGGCCAACAGCAAAAAAGGGAGACCATTAACCAACATGTTTTTAAAAGGTGAAAGGGGATTCAGATGCTGTCCCAGACACACTGGGAGCTCCCTGAGATCAGCCTATATCCACCTTCATGTGAAGCTTCCATCTGGGGCTTTACAACCCCCAGGCCACCTTCTGCGTGTTCAGCAAGCACCATCTCAAGACAGGCAATGCATAAGCAGGTCTGTTTTGGCTAAGTGAAAACAAAAAGCTATTTTTACTGCCCCGGGGCTTACTTGTAGAGGCCAGTGTCTCTCACGGGAAGTCTCACAGCTTGATAAAATACTGCTCTAAACCTGTCCAACCTCTCAGCCTCACCACATCCAGGGAAACCCTTTTCCTGGAGGTAACGCAATTCAACCTTCAGATGAGCTCAGTGCTCAGCCCCTCCTGGGAAGAAGCTGCCAATTGCTCCAGAAGTATGAATAGAGGCTTTCGCAAAGTGGATGACTGTCCACTAGGGAAATGAAACACACTTCCCTCCTCCCCACCTCCTTGCTATTGCACGCTGAATTGCAGCCAGCGTAGCCGATGCTTTAAACTGCAGCTCTTACCTGCAAGGCTTCCAGAAACCTGAAAGAGCCAAGCCTGCGGCCACGGGGAACCAGACAGAAAGTGGCATTGTGCAGCATTTCACGGTAATCATACCTAACAAGAACAGGGAACAAAAGAGAAAATTCAATTAGCAGCGAGTCCTAGAGTAACTGGGCGTGAAAATGCAAACAGCTGTTGAGACACATCTGGATAAAATCATCCCCGACCAAGACCGCTCCCCACCAGGTTAACTAGCTCCCTCCGTGCACGCGTGCATCAGCCACCTCCCCAGCTCCTTTTTGCTCATCCTCAGGAGCAACCACCACGGGAGAGAGCTGGGAAGAGTGGTAATGAAACTGAGAAGGAAGGAAATAATTTTGCCTTTGCAATAATCAGCCATTTCTACATAAACAGGCATGCATGAGTTCTACCAACAAACTTATATTAAATATTTTGATACCCAAAGTATTGTTGCAGCACTTCTGTGACCCTGATTTCTATTCAGATTTAGGCAAAGTCATGCACAACTGTGTTCGTTTCCACACAAGAGGTTTGTACAAAGCAAAAAATATTCAAACTATGCCAAAGAAATCTTCCCTTATCAAGCAGGCACTAAAAAAGGGACGGGGCGTTACAATGACTCACTTGGTGGCTATTGTCAAATATGGTGAGAGGGATAAACTTCCAAATTTTGGCAATTAACCACATAGCTGCAATGACCCGCTCCTCCGAATTAAAATTTTAAGTGCTTATAGACACTCCTGGGTTTTTTTCTGATTCCATCAATCACCTCAAAACCATTTACCAAAACCACACATCAAATCCTAACAGTTTCCAGCCTGTTATTAGCTAAATGTACTTCTGGCAAAGCCATGGAACTGTGAATGGCATTGACCTCATCTGAGACAAAAGGATCCAGATTAAACACCCTCTGTTCTCCAGAGTGTCCTGGACTCCGCAGACAGATGTTATTTTGACAGCAACTTGTGGCACTGAAATTTTCTAACACTAATAATCTAATTTAACCGTAGCCTACAGGCAGAGCAATTTTTTTTGTATGCGTGTATATGTGTATGTATATACGTATGTATATGATTATACTTTATATATAAAAAAGTCCGGATCTACATTTGTATTCTCACACAGGCCAGACAGATGGGAGTAAGCCAATTTTCAATTATAAGCTCCGTCTTTAGGAAGAGACATCTTGCAAAGGCCCATTTGCTTAAACAAGCGTGTATAGCTAATTTGCACAAGAAAAGGTCACTGTGAATGCATTAAGATTATCTCCACTGAGAGTAAAATAAAAACTCTCGTTGCATTAATTAAAACTACAAAACAGACTTCAAAGTACAATTTTTTTTTCTTTAAAATTGTATCTCAACTTTGGTTAAAATACATATATACATATTCCATCTGAGTAGCAGCAATTTCCTTTTCTCCGTATGGGATATTGATTGGCAGCCACGTCCCAGCTCACCAGCCAGCAGTGACACAGCACATGGGGGAAAAATATTAGGAAACTGGAATACCAAAAAAAAAAAAAAAAAAAAAGTTGCCATTTTTAAGCATTCCTTTTTTACATATCAAGAGGTCTGAGGCTCATTGATTTCACTGTATATTGTACAACAGAAAATGTTAATAAATACCAAAAATAGAATACCCCGTAGGGCTAGAATACACCAGTCAGAAGTCCCCCATCATTAGCTAGCTAAAAATGTAAAATCTTGTTAATACCCCAGAATGCAACAATATCCACAAAATGTCGATGGCAGAACCAGAACACAAAGAAAAGCAGAGAATAAGGCCAGCGCAAGTGAGTCCTCCATAGGCCAGCGACGTCTTATATTGGGCACCTTTTCTTTCATATCTAATTTGCTGATATTACCATAGATTTACAAATTTAAAAAAAAAGGAAAGGATTTTGTTGACCATTTCCCACCTGGAAACCAGTTAGCGTCTTGCTCCCATTTGCGCATTTTAAAGCCTAACGTGTGATTTATTGCTAAGCTCTGGAATAGCACGGTTCATGGTCATCAAGTAATTTATCTACATCATATGTAGACAGAGAGCCTCATCCTAACCTTGATGTATGGGCACAAAATTTCCACTCACTTCAGGGAGAGCCCACAAATACAACAGGAGCAGACTCAGAGTAAAGCAATATCCATCAAGAGCTGCTGCAACAAATGAATTGCACCAGAGATTCTTCTCATGAACAAATTTCTCTGCAATTTCAACCCAAATGTTTTAAGGTGACTCCACACGATCTTTGAGCGCAGTGCTAAGGGAGTGATTTCCAGTTTAATCCCCCTCAGCGACCACTCTAGGATCAAGCATCTATTTGAAATCCTTAAACACAAGGTGCTAATTTTGCTCCTACTAGTTGATGGGTAGCATGCAAAGCAACGGGGGCACCCTGCCTTAGCCGAAAGACAGCAGATAGCCCAGTATGTTTAAATACGAATTCGGAAATGCCTTACACAACACGTGTAGCCAGCCACAAATACATAAATATCTCTGTCAAGCTGCAAGCATAGCTTTGTAATTTGAAGCGCTGCTTGCGGAGGAAATCGTTTACATTCAGAGTCAAGTTGGCAGCAGAGACCATTTCATGTTTTTCTCAGACTGCCAGGCAGCATTCGGAGGAGACCTTGGCCACAAAAACGTCACCTGGTGAATGAAGCTCCAGCCCACAGGCCATGGCGGGGACAGAAGGCGTCAGAGCAACCCTCAGTTTCAGACTCCTTCCCATTCAGCCCCGTAGGAACCACGCGCGCAGCAGGAGGTTTGAGCTTTGCAGGGAAAATTGCTTATGTACGATGGGCATTTTTTTCCACATGAGGCATACATGTCTCACCTGAAAGCATCTCTGCAATCCCCTTAACTCTGACTTGAAATGCTTTCAGTGAAGTCAGTGAGATTATCTCTATGATTAAACGTAGGTATCTGAGTTAAATCTTTGCTGGACTTGAAATTTCTCCTTCACTTGTCCAGGAAAGATATTGGAGCTGGCGCAGACATCCAGGAACACCCTCTCAGCTGCAGCAGGACACTTGTACATTAAGTACCAATCTGGCTTCTATTGCAAATACCAGTATCACATCAACAATGGGCTTGATTTTCCCACCATCTTCACTGACTAATCTCAACAAGACCTCAGGGAGACGATGAAGTATTACAACCCCGCTCACAAATGGTGGAGGGGCCTTAAGTTACAGAGAAAATAGTCCAATGTTTAGAAGAGGTTCTTCCAGAGCCTTCTCTTCTTCTTCTCCCCTGGCAATGGGGGTTATATCTGTTTTCATAACTACTTATTTCCATTAGCCGGTAACGTCTGAAGATGGCAGGGAGATTTGTTACGGTCTTCCAGCTTGCATTGCTGTGGTTGCTGCAAACTTGGAGCTGCCAGCTTGTGGGGACAGCTCTGCATTACCAGCCTATCCAGACACTCTGGTTTTACCCCACTATGGAGGTTTTCCAGGCTCCACATGCAGCTGCAGAATCGGAGCAAAGACCGGCACCACGGGGCACCGCGCGGGCGGCCAGCCGGGCACTTCTTCCTTACTTGTGCTGCGTCGGTGTCGCACTCCTTCTGGCGCTTTCCTTTCCTTTACTGCTGGCAGTTAATCTTCCCGAGCATTTACTGTAGGAAAGCTTTGAGAGGAGTCCTCTGCTTTGCTCAGAGGGTATTTATTTCCAGAAAGCTCCTGGTTTCCATGTTAGAAGACTGCCGGGGAGAGGGGGCACACGCGTATTGCTCACATTCCTGTATTGCTTCATTCTGCACGTTTGCACGGAGGTAACATTTTACTGCCAATTTTAGGGCCGGCTTGGCCTGGGCCTCAGCTGCATCATTCAAACATGTTAAAATCCAAATGCATATGCCTTTAAAATGACAGTTGGGGCTTTAAAACTGAAATAGCTACAGATTTAACCCAAAGCTGGCATCCC